>NC_066885.1:29122858-29422858 GCF_022985175.1 Labeo rohita | reverse complement strand
TATTACTTCTAAATTATTTTTTATTGATTTATTTTTTTTTAATGTAAAAATCTTGATAACATTGTAAGTGGACCTCAGACAATAGTACAAAGATCTGAATGTGTAGACAGACAAACAATTAAAACTATTTTGAGCTTGACATCAATTTCCCTCAAATGTATTATTTAAGATCGCTGATTTGCTACAAAAATGGTGCTTTGATGGTTTTAGCAATGGTGCTTTAAAAGGCATGAATATACTATAGAAGATGCAGCTTCTCGGAGAGCATGCTGATAGTCTAACAGTCACTGTTAGTGTTAACCATGCTTCCTAACTAACTAACTAACTAACTATCTATCTATCTAACTAAATAAATAAATAAATACCTTCTCTCTCCCCAGCTCTGCCATTAAAAATATATTTAATATATATATATATTAAAAAAAAAAAAAAAAAAAAAAAAAAAAAAAACTGAATAGTCCTCTTGACTAGGGACTGGTTATTCAACTAGACCAACATTAAACAAGCATTCCAATTCATGCTAGCTTAATTTGATCTTTACAACAGGATTGTCTTAGAACCACTGACATTCTGTCCAGTTTTTTTTTTTTTAGCTCAGATGTAGATGAGTACATCAGAATGCTCTTCAAACTCTATCCATAAGAGACAAAGATCATGTTTAATTAATGTTTCTTACAAATGTTTAATGAGTAGAGTATTCCCACATCCACAGCAACAACCAAGAGCATGCAATATCCTCTAGCAGTGCTGCATGTTTGATCCAATGTCATTTTAATTTAATAAAGATATTTTTTGTTCCTGTTGTTTATTTAATATCAAAACGGATAGACACGACTATGAGATTACATTGTGCAAATCCATATCTGAGTTCTCTTGCTTGTGTTTGATCAAATCATACCAAGATAGGTCTCACTGTTTGCCGATCTGCTTCTGAGCAGCATGGACTCTACTAATAACCATGCAGTAGCAGTTCCTTCCGGCTTTCTTCATTGTATTCTTTTATGGCATAAAACTGGCAATAGCTGTCTTCTGTTGATTTATCTAGATTTATTTGTCAAAAAAATATTGTGGGGCAGATGTCAGATTTCAGAATGTTGGTACTTTTAAACAATTTAGACACCTGTCAAATCTTCAGTATCTGTTTATTTTTCTGGGGTGATTAGATTAGAAATATAGACATCAGGGTTACACTTTATTTTGATAGTCCACTTTAGACATTTTACTAACTATAAGTAACTTTGCAATTACATGTATACTAACTCTCAGAGCAGACTGTTATGTTAGGTTTAGGGTTAGTAGAATAAGTTGACATATACTTGCAAAGTTTAGAAAAGTGTTAGAAGATACTGAGCAGACAGTCTACAAATACTCTAATGACTAGTTGACATGCAGTTGCAAAGTTACTTACTGTTAGTAAAATGTCTAAAGTGGACTAACAAAATAAAATGTTACAGACATCAGCATTGTCAAGGAGTTGATCTTAGAATAAATGAAAAGATATGATGGAAAGAGTTATTCAAGGGGGGGTCGTTATATATGAACAATCAATATATTTGAGAGAGAGAGAGAGACAGAGAGAGAGAGAGAGCCCTGCATAAACTGCAGTATATAGAAAAATATAAACACTGGTTTCTTAGAAATTGAATCGTATTATATTTCCACAGTATATTTTCGTATGTTTTTATTTTGTCAGGGATTGTTCTTTGAATTTACATTATAGTTGCATGGAATAGCACAACACAAAATTAATGAATAATGTGTGTGTGTATATATATATATATATATATATATATACATATATATGTATATTAGGGGTGTAACGATACATGTATTCGTACCGAACCGTCCCGGCACGGGCATCTTGGTTCGGTGCATGACGCGTTACAACGAATACAGGCAATTCACCCTCAATCCAGAAGGGGTGCCCGCAGTAATGCAACTCTGTTTGATAACCGCGCGTAGAAGAACAGCGAATGCCAGGAGTTGCGCACTTGAAAACAAAGACCACTAGACAGTGATCATGTGCTGATTCTGAACGCGTCTCTCACTGTCTGCGAAATGGAGCTTTGTTCTCTTGTATCCTACCTCTCTCATTCGGCACAAATCCAAATATTACATAATATTTCCATATTTTCGATGCATCCGAATGCTAAACTATTATTTACTATGTAAATTATAGGCTTTGTACTTCAGTCGCGTTCGATCGGTGACACAGTGAGGCAGGCGTGCTGCTGTGGTTTTATTTTAATAAAGTAAGTTACCACACGCGCTGTTAAGTTAGCAATGCTAGAAGCCTGGAACTGATTTGTTTTGTGTTTGCCATTTGAGTTTCCTTTCTGTCACAAAACTAAACTGCAACTCAACAAAAATAGGCTACGTTACGTGTCGCACAGTTTTTTTTTTTTTTTTTTTTTTTTTTTTTTTTTCAGTTAACTAAATTAAATATATTTCAAGTATTTATTATTGTATGTATATGTGTACTGCAGATTTTATAGCCTATACACAAATTTATGTATAGATAAATGCCATAAATTTGATATATTATTTGGTATTTTCACATGTAGGTGGAAAAAAATTGTAAATTGTACTACTGTCTGTTTAAAATAAATGAAAAGAAACCTAGCATAGTAGATTTGTTGTTTTTTTTTTGTTGTTGTTGTACCGTAATCGTATCGAACCGTGACCCTCGAACTGAGGTACGTACCGAACCGTGACATCTGTGTACCGTTACACTCCTTATATATATATATATTCCAGTATGTAAATATTATCATAACAACATGAGCGCTTAAAATGAAGAAAGTGATCAACATAACTGATTTTCAAAATGGTAAGCAAGCGCTGCTTTGTTTACATTTCATATATCTGCGTTTATCTCGTATATCTTTGTTTCGGTTTATCATTTTTAATGAGATTCTTTTAAAAGAGGCTGATATTAGGCTCGTTCAAATTCTGCGTAGAATCGATCACCGGTGATCACCGCAAGGTACATGCCGGTTAGAAATGTGTCCGAGTTACGTCCGCCTTGCTCTGATGTCATGCTGGGTGCCAAAAAACTCTTGTGACGGCGAGGTGGCTGTGTCGAAATGCGCAGTCGGACGCAGTAGCTCTCTACCGACTGCGCTGACCAAAAGCACGATGGGAAACGCCTTAAACAGCTTAACAGCTTAAAGCTCATTGGTTCAGACAACCGTGATGTTGCGCTTTCTTCTAAAATGTATTATTTTTTAATCAAATATAATGTGGTTATGTGTTTAAATTATGCATGAATAATCCCAAACACTATGCCAGTGCGATCTCTGTGAGAGATATATGATTGTTGTCATATTTCTATAAAAATCTAAAATACACGTTTGTATTAAAGTTAAAATGGATGATAAATACGCATTTCGTATGGAATTAAATAGCAAGCACTTTGAGTGTCTTGTTCATCATATTTATTTTCATCTAAAACAACAGAACTGAAATTATATCATGTTTATCAGCAACACAGCACGCGAGTGTGATAACGCGATATCCGCCTTTGATCTCGTAGGTAGCTGTTCTACTTCAAGAGGTCAGAACTGTCTGTCTTGACTGCACTTATTTCACTCCTCCCCTTACTGCAGCCGCCTACTCTCGCCTACATTTCAGGCAAGGCTAGGCGCATCTTAAACGAGCCTATATACAGTTAAATCTTTTCATCCAGGCGCAGAACACACGTTAGTTTCCAGTCGGCTGTAATCTATGTGCTGTGTCCAAGCACAGCTTTTTGTTCAGATACTGCCAACGCGAGGCGACAACACCAACGGCTTTCGTAGCCGCTAGTTATTTAAAGTCGGCTTGCTGTGTCCTGGACTTTACACGTCAAATTTCACCGTTCCCTGCGGGTCTCCCGCAAAACTTTCTGATCGCAATCTTTCCACAGTCATGTTACCAATGCAGTGTTACCAATGGATTACATAGACGACTGGCTCATTCTGGCCCAGTCTCAAGAGCTTGCGCTTTGACATAGGGATGTTGTTCTAGCTCATCTCAGATCTCTGGGGTTGAGACTCAATGCCAAAGAAAAGCAACCTCTCTCCTGCCCAGAGAACAACATACTTAGGGTTGTATGGGATTCGATCACAATGCAGGCACAGCTGTCTCCTGCGCGTGTCGAATCCATTTTAAACACCCTAAAGAACATCAAGCTAAGTTAGAAAGTTACTCTTCATTACTTTCAAAGAGTTTTAGGTCTCATGGCAGCTGCATCCACGGTGATACCTTTGGGCCTCCTGCTCATGAGACCATTTCAGTTGTGGCTCAGAGCCAGGGGATTTCATCCAAGGGCCAATCCCCAGAGACAAATAAGGGTTATGCGCCAGGGGCTTCGAACCCTTTCTATGTGGTTCAGACCCCGGTTTCTGACTTTGGGTCTCACTCTAGGTCCGTGTTGTCATAGAAAGATGCTAACAACAGACGCTTCCCTCACAGGCTGGGGTGCGGTCTTAAATGGCCGTCCAGCCCAAGGGATCTGGAGAGGTCATCTTCTTGACGGCTGATGATGATGGCTGTATTTTGGGCCCTGAAATACTTCCTCCAGCAGTTGAGAGGCTACCATGTCCTAGTGTGGGTGGACAACACACTTCGCTTGAGGGTCTGGTTGGGACCCCGTTTGAACCACTAGAGTCAGCGCATGTCAGGTTTCTGACTCTAAAGATGTTTTTCTTATAGCTATTACTTCTCTGAAGAAAATCAGTGATTTGCAGGCTCTGGCAACCTCGCCATCCTGCTTAGACTTTGCCCCTGGGTTGGTGAAAGCCATTTTGCATCCTCACCGTAATTATCTTCCAAAAGTTCCATTCTCAACCATAAATCTGGTCGTTCTTGCAGCCTTCTGCCCTACGACGTTCACAACACTGGAGCAGGAAAGACTTTACTTACTGTGTCCAGTACGTGCTCTTCAGATTTACGTCCACTGCACAAGCCAGTGGCGTAAGTCAGAGCAACTTTTCATATGCTATAGGGGCCGCAAACGGGGACGGCCACCATTAAACTGACTATGTCCCATTGGGTGAGGGATGCTATTGCCCTAGCATATGAGGCACATGGCCAAGCTTCACCTCTAGGGCTTAGGGCGCATTCAACCAGGGGGGTTGCATCCTCCACGGCTATAGCAAGAGGTGCCCCCCTGCAACAAGTGTGTGATGCGGCAGGCTGGTCCTCACCGCACACGTTTATCAGATTCTGCAGTTTGGATGTCCATGCTACTCCGGGCTCGCATGTCCTTGAGTCAACATCCCAGAGTCATGTCTGATACCTATTCGATGTTTGTGCACACACTACACAACCTTGACGGGTCCAGACACTTCCAGTGCGGCGGCGTTGGTATTCTCGTTCCCATTAGCATATTGATACACAGCTTCGAGTGTAGCTTTTGGTAGGGAACGTCTCGGGTTACTTGACTGTAACCCTGTTCCCTTAAAAAGCGGGAACGAGATGCTGCGCCTCAATGCCGCACTGCAGGCGTGCCTGGACGGCTCTACAGACAAAACGTAACCTGAAGGTATGTCCGTTTCACGTCATTTTATAACCTCAGGTACACCTTATCAGATGACATCACCTACCGAGGTTATTTAGGCCAATTCTTGGCGTGTTTGACACACATGCTTCACAACCGGTCGAACAAAGAATGTTCCTATTAGCGTATTGATACGCAGCATCTCGTTCCCGCTTTTTAATGGAACAGGGTTACAGTCAAGTAACCCTAGACGTTCCATACCATGACTTATATTCTGTATTGCCCATCTGTTGAGTGATTTCAGATGGGACAAATAGTGTAACTAGGTACTGCCTTTAGGTCCATTTATTTATGGATGTTAAATATATTAAGAATGCAGTGAATTACAGCTTGACAAAGCTTTTGCTCTTAGTCTAGGGTAGCGTTTAGTCCCCTGTGTCTTCTAAATTATATTCATGATATTCTCTTCCTCAGCTCCTGTGTCTAAAGAAGAGCCTGTATCAAGACTGTGACCAATTGTAACATTTTCTACACTTTCCTTTATAAGTGACTGAGTAATACAAATATTTGGTCAAATAAATATATACGTGCCCTTTTCTTACTAGAGTCATTAAAATGTTTATGCTTGGAACTTGATTGTAATATCTAATTTTATACAACAAAATAAATAAAGGTCGGTAGAAAAAAAATCACGTATTACTAAATATGTAGACTATATGGGAGTATGATTGAATTATAATTTATTTATATGAAATCATTGCACATTTTAGTTACATGACTAATTCATTGGGATCATTTAGCTGTAGTTGCAGCATAGGACCTAAATGACAATTACTTAAAATGTTTTAAATTCATATATGTGTGCTTGATTGATAAGACAGATCTGAGTTTAAAACTTCAAGTATGGATTTTTCTTGACACCTCACATAAAGAAAAGTCTACTTTTTAATCAAGGGCACTTGACACTTTCATGTTAGATTCAGAAAACCTAGCTGCAGGCAATCTGAACTTTAGAAACTTCAGACATTTTAAATCCTTATGATCCATCTGCCTTTGTAGAACTTCCAAACTGTATTGTATGTATAGTACCCTCCACTATATTGGCACCATTTGTAAATATGAGCAAAGGCGGCTGTGAAAATGGATCTGCATTGTTTAAAATTCAAAGTCTTATAAGTAAAATATCCCAATTCCCATTCATTTTTTTTTTTTTTTTTTTTTTTTTTTTTTGCACACCAGGAATGTCCAGACTTGACTTCCAGTTCCACAGTTTTATAAATATGAGGAATACAAAGGCCACATTCCCTCACATCCATCACAAGGAGTAAAACAAAAGAATATAATTCTTATGTGCTGAACAAGATTGTTGAACTTCACAAAATGGCTGAAAGTGGCTGTAAAAAAGAGCTAAAGCATTGAAAATCCCCATTTCCACCCTTAGGGCAATAATTAAGAAGTTCCAGTCAAATAAAAATAAGTCTCCCTGGAAGAGGATGTGTGTCTATTTCATCCTAATGCACAGTGCGGAGAAGAGTTTGAGTGGCCAAAGACTTCAAGGATCACAGCTGGAGAATTGCATTATATATCGAACAGCTTCTATATCACCACATGTTGGAGGGTTTCAAGAAAAATCCTCCTCGCTTATCCAGAAACAAACTCCAGCCTATTCAGTTGTCAGACCCAACTGGAAGTTTAAACAGGAACTGGCTTTAAACTGGCTTCTATGGTCAGATTAAACTAAAAAAAAAAAAAAAAAAAGTTTTTTTGGCAGCAGGGATGGCAAAAGTATACACATAATTCACTCAAGTAGAAGATTTAGATTTAGATTTTAGATTTAGTAAAACTTAATTTTCTAAATTGCCTAAATGCCAAAATAGTACAATAATAATTACATTATGACAATATCTTTACATAAACATTATTTCTGTTTTAATTCACAACCATAGTTTTACTACAAATTTCATGGTTAGACTATGGTTAGTGGAGCAAAACCATGGTTAATTTGTAGTTACCATGGTTTAACTATAGTAACCATGTTGGTTTTAATTGTGTTATTATCTGCTCTAGCTCCCTCTAAACATATTATGAAACAATCTCTAGAGTTTCTAGCACTTGACTAAACAAAGACAAAACTACAGTAGCCTATTTACAGATGAAACTGACCTACACTTGAAGTCCTGGTCAATAGTTTTGCCTCTCAGATCCACTCCATTCTCGAGTCTCTCGCATTGATTACTCTGATAGAAACGTTTGGCGGAGACGCGGAGCACGCGTGAGCCGAGTCACGTTGCTACAGACTAACCGATTCATGATTTAGAGATTCGTAATCGAATGGTGATACACCAAATGCAGATTAAAACTAAAGTATCGAGCCTGTTTTGAAAAAGGAAGAAGTAGAAAATACAGATATTTGAATAAAAGTAAATAATGATGTAAAGTACTGATACCAGAAAAATCTACTTAAGTACAGTAACGATGTATTTGTACTCAGTTACTTCCCATCTCTGTTTGGCAGCAAATCCACCAGATGGGTTTGATGCAACTGGGCATAGAAATAATACCCCATGCCCAACGTTAAATATACTGCTGGATCTTTAATGTTGTGGGCCTGTTTTTCTGCTGGAGGTCCTGGACGTCTTGCTCAGATACATAGCATCACGGATTCTATCAAATACCAGATAAAAGATCTAAACTGCCTCTTATAATCGGCCGTGGTTGTATCTTCCATCAGGACAATAATCCAAAACAAACATCAAAATCAACAAAAATATGTTACTGAGCACAAAATAACTGTTCCATAGCTGTTCCAGTTTCCTGACTTGAAATGAGTTGGGTGAACTGTGGAGAAGAGAACAACATGGAGCTAGGCCATTGCAATAATTTGATGCAAACAGTTGTGGTCAGCGTAAACTAGAGAAAAATGTAAAAAAATAAAAAAAAAAAATACAATTAATAATAAAAACCCCCCCCCACTTTCCATTATTTTATTTTACCTTTGTTCATATTTACCAAGGGTGCCTACATTATTGCAGGATGCTAACTAAAAGTATGTTTCTAGTTTCATCTGAAGACATAGATGCATTTTTATGTGTCATTTCTCTCCTTTTGGTGTCTTTATCAAATGTTTTACATTTTTTTGTCAAGACTAAGTACCTAAAATTATTGTTTCAGACTAATTAACAGATTTAAAATGGCTCAAGTGAATCATTAGCAATAAAGATCATTCAAATCAACACTGTGCTTTCAAGGTTTTTATTACAAGTTGTCAGGTAAATCATCTCCTAAAATACCACTCATCAACTCTGCTTGATTACAATAATTCACTCAAACCATAAATTTAAGATTGGAAAGCTTTGCAAACCTCACAATGAAACCTTACCATACTATGCTAAACTTTTGGCGGTGTTTTCATACACACCTAAGTAAATAAATGTCTGTAATAACTGATAAGCCTACATTTTAGTAAATTATTAAATAAATTAAGTCATGATTAATGAAGAAGAAGAGAAAGAATAGCAGCAGCAGCAACTACAACAACACTGCTTACATTGACTAACAGCTGTTTGTAAGACTACTACCTTCACATTCTCTCCTTGGACTGTTTTTTGGGTGTATAGTGTGTGGTGTAAATACACCACCATTTCTTTAAGTACAGTAAGTAGTAAGTGGCAAAGTAGAAGTAGAAATGTCTGTACAGTCTAAGACCTCCCTCTTGTGGACAGTAATGATCAGTACATATGCGTCTCTCCTTTACAGAACAGCAATTGTTTAAAATATAACCAGACTGTTTTATACACAATTTGGTTGTGATCTGTTGATCATGACAAATGCCATGCCATGCAATTATTTGTACCCCATTCTGTATAGCTTTAAAGTGTCTCAACGTGATCAGCACTGTAAATCCTGTTTTTTTTATATTTTCCTTATTTATTTATTTATTTATTTATTTATTTATATAAACACTGTACTCTGCATTATATTACCTTTGCATCAAATTGTAAAAGAAGAAGAAGAAGAAAAGTACCTAAGAACAAACACACACACACAAACACACACTGGGAGCAGTTGGGGGTTTGGTGCCTTGCTCAAGGGTCTCACCTCCATTGTGGTATTGAAGGTGGAAGAGACCTACACCCCCACCTACATTCCCTGCCTGTACTGAGGCTCGAAACCATGACTTTTAGGTTACAAGTCCATCTCACCTAACCTTGAGGGCCCAATTGATCCCACTTTATGGTTTGTACTATGGTTTGCTCAGCATTGATGACAGCTTAATGGCACACCTGAAGAGCTGTCACATTTCTTCAGAATGAATCATGATTTCAATAAGCCCTTAATTAACTCTTAATTATTTACTGAAGGTGTTATTTCTGTCTATTAGCTGAAAAGGACACACCTATACATTTTCATGAAAAAACAAAACAAAACAAAAATGCATTTGGGGATTATGGGAATTTTTTTGCACCGCAAATATCTCAGGTACTTGTCATTCTGGCATTTTCTGCATGCTACATATACTGAAAGTTATTTGTCTAGAATGTTTTTTTTTGTTTGTTTGTTTTTTTTACTGTTTTGTTTTAAGGACTGTTTGTTAGTTTTTTTGTAAGTATTGAAATGCTCAGTGTCTGTTAGATATTTGACAAGAGATTAAGGGTGGACTTTTTGATAAGTGGAGTTCAAAGCAGCTTAATAATACAGCTGGATAATAATTACAAATTAGTGTATATCCACATATATTATTATAATATGTTACGTAAAATATTATATTTATCATCTCCACTCCATTCTATGTTGTTCTTTTGAGATTCGTGTCTACCCCTTGTGTTGCATACTTGGTCACAGCACCCAGTTTATACCTGTAGGGTCCTTCTTAAAGGAATGTTGTAGCTACCACAAAATTCCTGTCAGGAAGAACAAAAGCTGCAACCAAAACATACTCAATGGCTGTATCCAAAATCTCCCACATACCCTCATTCACTATTCCCTACATTAGTCCAGTAATATACAGGGGTTGGACAATGAAACTGGAGCACTGGCCAATATAATGTTGGAGGTTTCACAGCTATATTTGCACAGCCTGGTGGCAAATCTTCACTGATTGCACATTCCACCAGTAAGAGTGTGAAGGTTGACTATGTGCACCCAATGGCTCAAACATTGTTCCCTGAAGGTGGTGCCATGTGTCAGGATGATAATGCACCAATACACACAACAAGACTGGTGACAGAGTGGTTTGATGAACATGAAAGTGAAGTTGAACATCTCCCACAGCCAGCACAATCACCAGATCTGAATATTATTGAGCCACTTTGGGGTGTTTTTTTTCTACACCACATTTTCCAACACCAGCATCGCATAGTGACCTTGCCACTGTTCTGCAAGAAGAATGGCTCAGCATCCCTCTGGCTACTGTGCAGAACTTGTATTTGTCATTCCCAAGATGAAATAATGCTGTATTGGCTGCAAAAAGGAGGCCCACTAAATGTATTTGTGTCACACTATAAATTGGTATACTTAAAATCTGTTAAATTGGAACAGCTAATTTTGTACTAAATGCATTTTAGTTGTGCAAAAGCAGTGCTGAAGTTCAGATAAAGTTGTATTAAATATACTTATTTGTGCTAAAGTGGGGCTGTTTAAGTATACTTAGGTGCACTTTAACTGTCCACTCTTGTATTTAAGTTTAAAAATCCAGAATTCACTTAGCATAAACTTTAGATGTATTTTGGTGTCATTAGCAACCACACAGTAAGACTGTTGAATATACATTTACGCTAAAAATTACGCTAAAAACAAACTGAGGTCATACTATCATTTACTTTTAATGACTTTTTTAAAGTAAACTTGAAGTGTACTAATGCAATAAATTAATCTTAAAAAAAAAAAAAAAAACATGACACAGCTAAAGAAATGGCCTTTTACTAACACCCCCAGCATTGTGTGGTGTTACAAGTACTACTATATGTAAACTATTTTTGTTTGTTTGTTTGTTTGTTTGTTTTGGGACTATGAGCCTGTTTGTGAAGGTAAGATTATAGATAAAAATATATATATATATATACTTCTGAATTTGGTCATTAATAACATTAAAAAGACATCTGGCTAATGTTGAGATTCATTAATGCCTCATTCCTTGGTGATGACAGTCTGAGAAAAAAAAAAAAAAAAATCAATCAATCAATCAATCAATCAATCAATCAATCAGTCAGTCAATTTTTGTTTTTGGAAATGTGGTCCACCTCCAAATATCAACAATGCAGATACAAAAGAAATTAAAATAAAAAGTGATTACAATACAGTGAAGAGAGTTGAATACATCTGCTTTCTAAAATGCACATTGGATCTGAGCCCCTTTTCTCTAAATACTTGACCTGTGTGCAAGGTGAATGGAAAGGAAATATTTATTGTTTAACTAAATTTGAACACTACACTCCATCAAAGAGATGTGAGGCTTTTAAATTGTATTTGTAAATTTGATGTAATCTTGTGGTTTCAGTTCTACATTCTGCTGATGATTCAAAAAAATGTATATTATGACATGTTGGGTTTATTTTAGAGCCCAGTTCAGTGACGGTGGAGGAAATAAAAAGAGGTATACAGTCACAATGGAAGACAAAGGAAAATGTGTTCTCATCACATAATGATAGCATTGAATTTGCATGTCAGAAAGGCAAATATTTAAGAGGCAATAACCACCTAAGACAAAAGTGTAATGATGGAGTGATGACTTTGCCTGAGTGTGTGTCACAGTGGGAATAAATCATCAAAGCATCAGCTGCACTACTAAGCAAAAACAAATATAGCATATCTAGAGAGAGAGAGAGAGAGAGAGAGAGAGAGAGAGAGAGAGAGAGATTTGGATTGCTTGCAAGTAAAACTAAAGTCAACCAAAATGTTAAAAGCAAACATTTTTAAATGTGCATTCATGAAAACAACATGAACCCATTTGATGCCAGCTAAGTGAGAATATGTTTAGTCTGTAATCATATTTTACAATGCCTTAGAAATATTTTTCCCCAGATTATTTTTGTTATTAGTTGTTGTAATTATAAAATTAAAATATCATATAATATATAATATATATTTACATATAATATAATATAATATTATATGTAAATATTGTTTTTCAATATAACCAAATCAACACTGAATAAATAGCATTTTGTTTTTTGTTTTTTTTTGTTTTTTTTTTTTTTTGTTGTTGTTATAAATAGTGCTGAACATGAAATTGAGTGATATATTCACTTAATAACATGCGTTTCAGTGTTTTGAAATAATGATTCATAAAAATCAAGATAAAATAGTTGATTAAGGGTCTATTTAAATTTGCAAGTCACTTTATCTTCGTTTACTAACGTCTCTGTTCAAGGCCTCAACTCTGCCAGCATACCTCCAACAGAACAGTGGAATGATTCGCTGTATTTTGAACGTGACTAATAAGTTTGTAAAGAAAGAATGTGATGGACTGATGACCTGGTAACCTAAATTCCTTGTTAACATGCTTTCATTCTTAAGAAAACACTTTCAAAGAAGCATATGCAGTTTCTGTGAACATCTGTGCATTTTTATTTAGTAATAAAAATATAAAAAGCCAAACAATAATATTCACAATACAAAACAAGTTAGAATTGAATTGAGGCAAAAAGACCAAATATACAATGAAACGTAAAAGATGAAAATAACAGTGATTGGAAATGATCATGAGAAGGCCTTCTCAGAAATAGCTATTTTCATTTCCCACCAGGAAGGGTTTAATCCCTTCCAAATTCTGCTAATCCATAATCCCGCTTGCTCCTTCCTCATTTCTCCCATTCCTTCTGTAGACCCTGACCCACAATGCACAAGTCCGGATGCGAGACAGACCGGATTGCACCTCTGATTTCTGTTTGCTCATTCCATGGCTTGTCTTCTCTGACTGGACCATCTTCCAGCCTGTGACAGCAAAACAGAATAAGAACATTAGTGAATTGAAGGATTAGGGAAGTGGGCCAGAGCTGGTTAGCACTGGTCAGCAGCAAGACATTGAGAGCTTAGTTGCTGGGGATTAGGAATTATATTAAAATGTACGTGAGAGAGGTCTGAATCACAAAATGTATGATAAATTATGATACATATTTCATGTTTCCTCAAGTTCAGTGAAAATTTGTTTAGTCCATATTATATTTTCTGCTTCTGTCAACCTTCACTCATTCGTTTACTGTACAGACATCACATAAACAAACTGAGCATTATTTACTGTATGTCATGTGACCATATTTACAAAAGGCCATCACATACACATTCAATGTGTTGAACTGTTCTGAATATGTGTTTTAATGAATATGTGTAAACATTGTAGGGTAGATTGTTCCAGAGTTTGGGTGCTAAATAAGAAAAAGATCTGTGGGCGGCAGATCTTTTTCTTATTTAGCACCCAAACTCTGGAACAATCTACCCTACAATGTTCGGGACGCAGACACACTCTGTCAGTTTAAATCTAGATTAAAGACCCATCTCTTTAACCTTGCTTACACATAACAAATCCACATTCTTATAATTCAAATCCGTTAAAGGATTGTTAGGCTGCACTAATTAGGTCAACCGGAACCGGGAACACTTCCCATAACACCCGATGTACTCGGTGCATCGTCAGAAGAATGGCATCTACGCTAATATTAGTCTGTTTCTCTCTTATTCCGAGGTCACATTAACCACCAGATCCAGTCCGTATCCAGATCAGATGGTCACTGCAGTCCACTGGATCGAGTCCGAACCCAGCCCAGATGGTGGATCAGCACCTAGAGATGACCTCTACAGCCCTGAATGTCAGCGGAGTCCACATCAACTAGATGAGCCCCAGAGACGGATCCACATTAAAGACCACATCACCTAGACGGCTGTCGGCACAAGACCACGGGAACTTTGGCCAGAGGAGAACTGGCCCCCCGACTGAGCCTGGTTTCTCCCAAGGTTTTTTTTTCTCCATTTGTCACCGATGGAGTTTTGGTTCCTTGCCGCTGTCGCCTCTGGCTTGCTTAGTTGGGGACACTTTCTCTTAACACAATATTGCATTTTATTTTATTGTTTTTGATTAACTACCTTTACCTATAATGTGAGTGTTTAATGTTGCCTTTGGCATTGTTGATGTACTGTTTCCTATTTAATACTGTACAGCCGCCTTGTCACAATTCTGTATTGTTAAAGGCGGTATATAAATAAAGGTGACTTGACTTGACTTGACTTAATGAATTCGTTTTTATTTATTTAGAGTTGTTTTGTGGGTTTTTCCAATCATTCTTTCATTGTTTCTCTGAAACTAGTTAAACAATCTAAATAAACAAGTTTCCCCACATACATGAAAGCATTCTGACCTGATTCTTGTCTTGCTCCACCTTTGAAAGCAGTTCCCAAGTATTTGCTGTTGTTGTTTTGTGTTGAACTTTTTTTCCCCTTCTTATAATCATGCAGTATATCTGTTCATATAGTATATCATATTATATATGTATAATATCATTGTTTAACTGAATATTTAGCAAATTGATAAATAAAACTAAGTATCTGGCACATAAGGTACAAACACTTTACGACCAAGCACAGATAGATTTGTCCCTTGTTATTCACCTGAGATCTGAGTGACATTTACACAATGAACCCATAATTGAATTTCAAAAACGGCCCTCTTTATTATGACAGAGACAATCAAAGTGCTTGTCCTATAACATTTTCTTACTCTTTTTGAAAATGAAATGTGTAACACAAGAAGCCATTTCAAGCATGAATGGTACTTGCTTCAGATACCCTTCTCAAAAAAGTTGTTTAAAGTGCCCCTATTATGCGTTTTCAAATATGATCTTTCATGCAGTGTGTCATGTAGCTGTATGTGAACATAAACTATCTGAAATGTTGTGAAGCTGACAGTGCACGATACATAAACTTATTGTCTATCAAAAAAAGAGTCGACTCACATTTGCCTAAACGAGTCGTCAGGATTTCAAATCTTTTTCTGTTACGGCCACACGTCACGAAGTAACAGATTTGCATAATGTCCGCCCACGTTCTACGTCGCGAACAACTTGCCCGCCCATCCGTTTCCATGGGGTTTAGGTCACATGGAAATTTACACGTACATTATACGGAAGACGCTGTATCATGCGCTGTGAGTAAAGCTGTTTTATATTCACTTCCAAAAGATGATGAATCTACAAAGACTATTTTCTAGCGACGGTTCAAAATAAGTAGTTGTGTATGTTATGTTGTGTAACAACCCTGCACATGTCATGCTAACCGGCTAAATCACGCTTGTGTAGTTCTGTTGTTCAGCTGTGGACCCACTGTAGTCTAACAATTTGTGACTGATGCAGCTTGACTGTCTGTCCGTCTCATTAGTTGGAGTAATGATAAAGGATGGCGCACGAAGCGACTTTCACACCGAATGCGGAAAGCGCTGTGCTATGAAACCCATTCGTTTGAATTGCTTCCGCCGCACGAGGACGGCTTGTTTCGGTCTCGACCAAAGCACACACGCAGCGGAGCGCGCACGCCGCGGACAAAGTTCAAATAAGTTGTTCAAATAAACTTTTTCCGCTGCACTCTGAAGGGCTGCACTGAACCCAGCGGCCAGCAGCGCTTTCCGTGTTCGGTGTGAAAGCCACTTAATGCATTATATAATGTTGAAGTTTACCACATAGAGGTGTGCCCGGTTCGGTTATAAAAGCAAATTGCGAGCACTTTCCACGGCAGTCCGTGCTAACTTGTCGATCAGCCACTTCAGCCGTTTCATCGTCAGACCCGATGCCATCTTTTCTATGTATTGACAAGTATCCAGGGCTGTCAATCAGTTATGGCAATGGGCGTTTCGTTCTCCGACACGCTGTACGCGGTAAACCAATCATAAAGGACTGCGCCATCTGACTAATCACAGCAGTGAGGGCTCACGGAAAGGAGGGGTTTAGAGAGACTGAGTCTTCGAACTGCTTCGCACGAGTCGTTTATGAATCATTTAGAAATGGGGTAAAATTAAATCTATTTTTGGAGAAAACTGAAGTGTTTTTTGACCTTGCATACATGTAAACCTGTTTTGGGAGTCTATTAAAACAATATTAGCAACCTTTAAAATGGCATAATAGGGGCACTTTAAAATAAAGATTGAGCAAGAACATTTTGGATACTGTATCACTATTAAGCATCACATCTCAAAGGAGTTGAGTTCATAGATCATAATTGGACTTTTCTGCATAGTTTGCATAGTTATTTTGTACTCTTATCTGCTTTAGAACATTTACAGAGATATGTTTCTGGGTCATTAAATCACAGATATTAACCTTATTTTCCTGATGACTTTGATGAGCAGCCATGTAGAAATGTCGAAGCATTAAGAAAGACATTATAAGCGTGTATGTTCTGTGCTATGTATAATCATGCAACATTTAAATGCAAATTGAATCTCATAAGGTGCAGACTATAAACATACTAGATTAATTTTAAGCAGTTATACGTTAGTAAAAGCATGTTAGACTCACCCATGGGTACTAATTGCTGGTTCACTCCCACATGTCTCTGCCACAGAGATGACTGGCACCCTGGAAGGCAGGCTTAGACTGGGCCTCCTATCTGACTGGCTACGCCGTATGAATGGCTGGGGCCCTCGTGCTGAGATTGGCAGGCGACCACGCTCACCCCAGGGTCGAGGCAAAACACTGCTACCGGAGGAGACCCATGCCTGAGGGGGCTTGGGTGTAGAAACAGGCTGAGCCTCAAATAAAGATGATGAGACCGGACAAAACACTGATCGAGCATTACTAAACACTCTTGAAGAGTCCTCACCACTGTTTTCTTTGGACCAGCGATGCACTTTAGGGGAAGCAGGAGGTGATGGTGCCTTAAAGGGGTAGGTGACCCCTGTTACCGTGATGGGGGTGTGGTCTTGCCGTGTTGCAGGGGTGCTTGGCAGCGTTCGTTGGCCAGCAGAAAGTGGGGTTGGGAGTTTGCGAACTACAGGAGGGCTAGATGAAGTTGAAGAAGATGCTTGACTTTTCAATACTGGAGGACTAGGGAGTCTCCGATGTAACAAGGGTGTGGATGGTAACACGCGAGTTCTGGATGCAGTTGGAGTGGCAGGGGTTTGGTTCTTGCAGGCATTGTTTGGCACTGTTTCATTGGTATTGTTCTCTTTTTGTGAAATCTCTATGTCACCTTGGCAGGAGGAAAGCTGCCTGTGGCCCTGCTCAGTTGTAGGTTTCTCTGTCGGTGAGTCCGAAGAATGCCTCAAGTGGATTATCTTTCTTGCTTGTTTGTAGAGGCAGGCAGCCTCCTCACTTTCCGTGTCTGTCTCATAGCTGGAATCATGGTGACCACCTTTCACAAGTCCTCTGGTATCCTGGTGTGTGGAACGAACTGGTGACATGCTTACAGAGCTCTTACACAAATTCCCTTTACTGGGTAGCACTGTAACAGACTGCAGAGAGGCTCGTAACCTCTGAGACATTGCAGTCCTTTTTCGCAGGGTGGATCGGCCCCTGCATGTTACATTTTCTCCCATGTCCTTCGTCTGTGCATTTTCAAAGGAATTGTCCATGAGAACCTCAAGTGGAGGGGGTGGTAGATTGTCAATGTCCAGATCTTCTGTCCTTTCAGAGCACTGTGATTCCCCTTGACTACTGAGCATACTATTTCCACTGAATGCTAAAGTGGCAGAAGGACCTAAACCTGGAATGATGGGAACACCACACTTTCTAACACCCTTAAGAGGTCCAAGAATTTGTACACTCTCTGGGCTCTGTTTACTTTCCTCCAATCCCTGACTAAAGGTGTCAATCAATTTTTTAACAGAATTTCTTTCCCTATACAATCCTGAAGATAGGCGGGGTGATGGTGGAGGGCTTGGCACAGGTATTACCTTAAGAGGCCCTTTAACAGGTGGAGTTTTCTTGTCTTTTTCCTTTCCCTTTCCTTTATCCTTTTTCTTTTTTTCTTCCATCTCCTCCTTTACACCTTTCTGCTCAACCTTTGCATTACATGCCTTTCTTTGATTACTTGGAGAAAAAATGTTCCTATTCAAAGAACGCTGCCTGTCAGCAGCAACTGATGAAATGGTTTGTGTTTGCGGCTGCTGGATTCTTTTGGATGAACCTAGCTTTGTATTTCCTTCACATTTAACCTTGGTCATTCCCTCCAGCCTTTGGTTGAGTTCCTTTTGAGTTCTCTCAAGTTCAGTGAGTGTAGGATCTTCTACTTTATTGCGTAGAGAGTCTGCTGATCTCGACCGTTTAGTAACCGTCGTCTTTTTCTTAGATGTTTTAGAAGCAGCTGTTTGGGGTCTTTTAGAACTTTTGTCACCATCCTCAGTCCACTGACTACAGCTATTTGGGTTATCTGCCTGTTTTGCTTTTTCTCCTGGCCCTTGGGATGGCAAAAAACGAATCCGGCCACTAATGGCATCTTTTAGCTTTAATGTCATTTCAATGTTTTGAGGATTCTCTATTCGCTTTGATGGCAAACGTTGTGGTTGCCTCCGGTCTGGAATAAAAGAATCTGTTTGTTTGCTTCTTTTATCCTTGCATTTTTCCTCTTCATTACCATCCTCCACATCATCCCCACCACCCTCATCCAAGAAGACAGAGCCAAGTAGTGATTCTGTATCCCTTTGTTCTTTTTCTGCAATAGTGCAAGTTGAGTCAGTGGAGTTAAGAGAGCTGCTGTTGCTTATTGTTTTGAGAAGTCTGCCTCTGTATGAGCCTCGGTGAACTGGTGTAGAACCGCAAGGGCTACTGGATGCAGCACATATAGTTCCAGTTGAGTCACAACTTTCTCTCCGTTGGCGCTGTCTGTCTGAACCTGCCAACGACTCGCTTTCTGCCCCAAGTCCACTGTCTTCACTAAATAGTGCAGAGTCTTCTGGCCCAGGTTTTTTCTGTGAAGCAGCCTCAATCCGAGAAAGCAGCCGCATTAATCTAGACTCTGATGCACGTTTTGTCCTGAGCTTCTCATCTAGAATTTCAATAATAGAGGAAAAGTAATCCACCGCCTCCTCCAGTGCGGTATCCCCAATTCCACACACTGATTGACCTACCTGACGCATCCTCTGTACGGTGTACTGAAGGAGTTGTTGTAGTAGGTCTGGTGGGGGCTCACTGCAGGTGTGAGAGGTCACATTTTTTGTTGAGTTGGGTGAGGAAGAATTCTTTTTTTCACAAGGCCATGCCAGATGCGCTCCGTTTTCTTTTAACATCATCTCCCCCTCTTCCACTATTTCCTGCAGCCCTTTGTTTATTTCCTCATAGCATAAGACCATGAATGCCACCATGGGTTGCAAGGAAATTTGGGTTTGGGCTGCATGATCAAGTAACCCCAGAAGATCTTCATATTTACTTATGCTGGGGTTAAGATATGCATACGCTGCTTGATGAGCTTTCACAAGTGTCTCTGGAAAGTCTACTTTCTCCTCACTGAAAAGTTTTCTTTCCTTTTCTTTCTTCCTGTTTAGTTTGACACCTTTAGGAGCTTTCTTTGATTTCTTTGCACCCTTTTTCTCACAAGCCTCTCGCTTTTCTTCTTGTCGCTCCTTCTCTTGAGATAATATATCGATGGTAATCTCTTGTGTACCCAGTTTGGCAGAAGCAGCCCCTTCAGGCTCAGCCGTAGAGAATTTCCTCCCTAACGATGTGGAACTTGTGTTGTTCCGAACCGTTGAGTTGTCTCTCTCTGTGTCCCGTCCACAGGATTCTCCACTGCTCCCATCATCAGACTGTGTTTCATGAGTCCCTGGAAGTAGAGTTCTCCCTCTTCTGAATGCACCTTGTGCTCCGTGGAGACCATTCCCACGTGAAGGAGAGCAGCCCATTTCAGAGCAATTGCAGTTCACCAGGATTTTGCACAAATACAGTCCAACAAAGACAAGGAGCAAGACCACTCCATCTGATGGCAGGATGTTTTAGAATCACCAGCTGCGCTTGTCATTTTCAGATGACTGTAATTAACAGACACACAGTTGTATTTGACTCTCTCTGTGTATCCTAGGAAATCACCTTAGAAGGACTTTTAAGAAAAACAAATGTGAAGTGCCAAAGGAGTCTCTTTTCTTTCAGTTAAAAAAGAAAAAAAAAAAAAAAAATGCTTTTGAAGAAAGCATTGACAAGCATTTTGTCTAATGCCACAGAGTCCCTCTGTACCTCCTGGAGGACGAGCAGCTGAAGAGATTACTAAGGATTTGAGAGTAGTCCTAGGCATGCACATATGTCACCTCAAGGCAAATAAAACACACAGTCTCAAGACTTTAAGCTCATTAAGGTAATCACAGTTGTTTTCAGGTAGCTTTTTATAGCTCAAACCCAATGCGCCATAGAAAAGTTGGTCTAAGATAAAATTCTATTCAGTGAACTCTTGTAAATTACAAATATTCCTTTTGCTATATTGCATCGTTTCAACGCTTTGAACAGAGAAATATATTTATTCCAGAAATATAATGTATTGCAGCACATTTGTGTTTTAAACAAGACATAAAACAGTTCACATCTTAATGCAGTGATAATAATAACCTTTGCAGAATGTAATGCTCTAGTTCCCTCTGAATCTGATGGTTCAGTTCCCTCCCCTTAATACTTTTGTATTAGCACAGTGACACAAGAACCCGTATTCAACCATACCCATGGCTGACATTCTGACATCAGTGCTCAGAGAGGGGAATGCTTTCCTCTTCCTGTTCTTGCCTGATTGACAGGTTCACTGTCAGCGGCTGAATCTGTGCACCGCATCACTGTATTAATGTAATCTCTGGATCCCACTATGACCTCCCCAAGCCATATGTGTAATCAAGAATATGACCATTGTCTTTTATTGAAGAGTATATCTTTATTCATGTTCAAATGCGACACACAAAAGACACATTCAACATATTCAACATATAAGTTGCTTATAATTAAGCAATAAAACACAAGCAAGAACAAAAAAAACATGCAAGCTATGTGTTGTATTATGTTTCTTTTGATGTAGTGAATTTTGTTTAATGAATGTATTATTAACCTTCACCAACATAAATAATGCAATAGCATTAATATATTACAATCTTCTAGATTACATACACTTGAATTACACCACAGGATGTTGTGAATATATATTTACGTATGAATTTATATTTACAGAAATAATAATGTCAGCAGTAATAAGTTCTTTTCAGTTCTTTTAAGGGAAATTCAATACATTCTTTGTGATATATCCTTTTTAATATTACGTTGTGTATACTTATCAAATGGATTTGCTCCTCGTTCTTTTTCGTAATGTCTGGTTTGTTATTTCTAAATTAATTGAACCCAAACCAGTATCATCTGAGTTAATGGTATTTTGTGACCCCGTTACAAAGGCAGCTTCCTGTATTATCTCTGGGAAAAAGTCAACTGTGTCAGGGATGTGAGCATTAGCTCTTGCAATATATGCCTCTCGAGTAAGTTGTTCTTTCTTTTTACAGAGAGCCATGTACCATTTAGGTGCAAAGTGACAGAAAATAACTCCATAACATGACACCAAAACGGCAGCTGCTTGAATAGAATAGCGCTCATTGACCTTAGCAATGTATACAGGGGTGAAACAGACCCACACAAAAAGGTAAATTAGCATGCTTAGGATGATGTGTCCAGTCTCATTGAAAGCCTGAGGTACCTTTCTCCCTTTAAAGGCCATTAAAAAGCAGACAAATGCTAGCAGTGCAATATAGCAAAGCATGATGCCAAATCCAACGCCAGAACCTTCATTGCACTGAACAGTAATCATCATGCTTTGGTCAGACTGAAATGTCTCCACAGCTGGAGAATCAAATATCAACCAGAAGACGCAGATGAGGACTTGAATGAGAGTACCACAAGCTATGATGACAGGGGGCTTGTAAAACCTTTTAACACGCTCACACTGATACGGTAAATGAAAGCATGCAAAGGTGCGCAGAGCTTTAACTAAAATACATGAGACTGTCAGTGAGAACCCTAAAGCATACAAGACCTGTCGACTCCTGCAAATGTGAACATTGGGTTTGCCAATGAACAATATGACACTAGTATAGCTGAGTGTTAACCCTGCCATGATTAGAAAACATAGGTTTCCCCCTGCCTGTTTCATGACTGGTTTTCCATAAAAGACCAAGAAGATAATCAGGGTGAAGAGCAACAACAGATAACCTAATACAGTAAATGTAAGTAGAACTATAGCATGGGACCCATCCCATTTCCAGTAGTCTTCTTCCTTTGGCTTACAGGAAGTCCATCCTTTCAAAGACCAGGTACCATTTTCACAAGGGAGGCAATTTGGTAAGTCTACGAGAAAGACAAAGTTGATTTTATAATATTTTCAATCAAGAAGGTTTCAAGTGTCAACTCTCAAGTTTCAGATTTCAACTCTCTATTGACATCTGTGGTTCATTTTAATACATTTTTACATCAGTTGTGTACACACTGGCTCAAATTCTAATCTCTAGTGAGCAATAAAACAAGAAGTCATTCATAAAAACTCTTTTAACAATACCATCAACTTACAGTTGATTACTTACTTGTTTCATTAGAGTAAGTACCCTCTAAACACTGTATGCAATTATGGCAGCATGATGTTTTGAGGAGTTTCTTAGCTGTACCAGGTAGGCAAATAGCAGAGCACATGGAAACAGGAACCTAGAATAAGATGCAAGGAAGTGTGGTTAATATGTTGTCCTTAAATGCAATACATAATAATACCCTGTTGAAAAGACCAGCATTGATGGGTTCATGTTGATATGACACCTTTGGCTAACCAAAAAGGCCATGCTGGATGAAATGTGTCATGGATCAATATGGAAATCTGTGCTGGTACTTTCAGTAGGGTGTGCATCTTTTTATAATGTTTTATGGTTCCATATATAACTGATGGGTTTAATAATTACTTAAAATTAGTTAGTCTCACCGTATTGTTTGGATTACTCCATGTTATGGGTGCCTTAATATAAACTTCTTTTGTTGACAGTTTGTAATTTCCAACAACAACAAAGTGTCTCTGGCCACTTGCTTCTTGTGGTTGCCAGTTCATTAAATCATATCCGTTCATGAAATTTCCAGATGCATTAAAATAGAATGTTTGATTGTCCATAGTAAAATTTATATTTTTCAGTTCCTTTAGCAGCTTTCCAAAATAAAAAAACATATAAAATAAGTTCCAACTTTTGCAATAATGTACATGGACATTATATTAAGACCACTTGGTTCCTTTGGATGTTATAAAGGTATTTCCAAAATTGGATGTAAACATTTTACCTACCTTCCATGGAGGAAAGTCCCGTTCTCCAGGGCAATCAGTTTCATTGCAGTTTAGAAGAACTTTCAAAGCATGAGCAATGGACCATACAGCTAACTTTTCGCCATAGGTTATGCTGATGTCGACAGCTTCTGTTAGAAAACCTGTGTCTTTCCCTAACTGCTGATACTCTTCAAGAAAGAGGTTTACAGAGCCTGGAGCAAGAGTCAGCTGCTGCAAAAACTCCTTAAAACCAAGATTGGGACCAGTGATGAAAGTGAATCCAAATATGTCACCTACTTGGTTGATCCCCTCCATTTGAGATATATTTCGTGACATTGACCAAGCATCACTTGCAATCCAAGTACGCGAGATGTTCTGCCGAATCATCTCCTTGAACAGTTTAGAGACCAGCTCTTCCTTTAAGATAAGTAATACAACTTTTGCTTCGGATAAGCGGATTGTTTCTGCCACCTCTTGGATCCTTTTGTCAATTTCATTGTGAGCTAGGTTATGAGGCAGTACTTCTTTAAATGCATGACAGATATCTGCACCTTCTGAATCAGCTAAGAAGCTTTGTAAGGCATTTTTCCCATAGTCATCATCCCCATAGACCACCCCAACCCAGTCCCATTGAAAGTGTTTCATGAAATTAGCCACAGCTTTGGTTTGGTGAACATCACTGGGAATGGTGCGCAGGAATGCTGGGTATCGTATCCTGTCACTAAGTGTTTGTGCAGATGATGTTGTGCTTATCTGTTTTAAAAGGGACAGACTTGTATTTGACTCACTGAATCAAAATCAAATCAAATTGTGATTTATCTAAAAACTCACCTTAAGTGAACATTATAATGTTACTGACCTGTGGGACCATGTATAGACTCAGAAGCCGGGCCACCACCAGAGAGTCTTCTGAAAAACGTGCTCCAATGATTGCTTTTACATTAGGCCTTTCAAGAACCTCACACTGGACAGGCAGTGTGCCATTCACCGCGAGAAGCTGCTCGATGTTCTGAACGGCCTTTGACGCATCAGAGCAAGTGTCGCAGATGTAGTAGCCCAGTCGCACACCCGGGAGGAAGCTGGAGTTATTGATCGTTTCAATAGTATGCACAACAGCTAGAGTCCTTACAAGTGAAAGGAAATTTAATCTACAAAGAAATGAGGGATCTCGTGATTAGAAATGAAAACCAAAGCATATTCAATTTTCTAATCTAAGAAATCGATTCTTACTACTTCTCTGTATACATATATTACATTTGACACAGTTTTGTAGTTTTTTATTGACATTTCAAATTTGATTTGATTCTATTGTAATTCACTAGTTCTCAGTAAAAAAAATGTGCTTATTCTAGTTTTTCTATTAAATTAAAATATTCTAGTCACAATATCAACAGTAATATATCTATGTGCACACACAAACACACATAATAAGAAAATAAATAAAGTGTCATTTATTGTCACAAATGTATTGTGTTCTTCTTTCCCAAAAAAATAATTTATTAATAAGCATTAATTATTAATTTTATAATATCATTTTATTTATATTATAGTATTATTATTTACATACATCAAGTGGCATCTGGTGTACTGTACAGTATTATCACAAAAATAACAACTGTGCAGAAATGTACAGATATTTAGTTATCCCATTCCAACAAATAAAATGTGCATTTAAATGAAAAAAAAAATAATAATAATAATACTCAGAGCCTTCTAGGTTGCATGGTAACACACACAAGCACAAATTACTGTACATGCTGTACAAACAAAGAAGCATATAACAAAATACTCACTCTGTGCAGTTGTATTTTTCTGGACGTTCTCTGATAGATAGTGTCTGTACTTTGGAATGGCAGGAACTGAGCACCCCTATCCGTATATCCCCATCTGCCCAGGCCTCACATATGCCTGGTGAGTATTCACATGCAGACCCAGAACCAGCCAAAATAGGAATGCCTATTAAGAGCCAGCAAAAGTCTTGTAGAAACATGACAGACAATCTGACTAAGCACAGCTTTAACACTAGAGATCTGTTCACCTTGATAACAAGGGTAAAATGCATAAGAAATCTGACAGTTGTTCTGGTTTAAGTAAGTGAAGCATGTAAGTGGGCTGGCCCATTCTGAACTAACACACAAACAATTGTGTTGCTGGATCGACTCCAAGTCAGACAAACTTACCTTAAATTGTCATCATTCCCCCACAGACTGGTTCTATATATTCCTAATAACTCACATTACATTCCACTGAGAGCTGAAATTTGAACCAGTTTTAATTCACTCAGCAGAATGTGGAAATTCCACATGTGTGTTTGTGTACTGAGAATGTGTGTATGTATGTGTATAAGCTGATGTTGCTATAGTATTCTTGTGTGAACAAAATATAAAGTGCCTACATTAATTATAAAATTGTAGTTTTTTTTTTTTTTTTAAACTCTGTCACGATTTGCTGGCCAGCACTCTCAAAGATGAAGCAGATTAAATAAACAGACTTATCGTATCAAAGGATAGATACAAACCAAACAATATATTAACCAAAACAGTCCAAAATTAACTCAGACTTAGAAGTATATGTACAAGGTACCAACAAAGGAAACAAGAGACACAGGTGAAATAAATCAATAATGAGGGGAACCAGATCAGTAACTATAGTAACTAATGAGAAGCAGAAACATGGGGAACAAAGGAAACTAGGTCAAACTAAACACAGGAACAAGGAATCAGCTAAATTAAATATAAAATATTTAAATATTTTATTAAAAAATATAAATAAATTATTGGAAGTTTTCATCATTCGATTTGTAAATTTCCATCAGTTGAAATGTATTTTTCTATTATTAATTGGTCTAATGTGAATAATGGTGTGGCTAATTAACAAATATTTTCAGTCTGTCATCAAAGGCTGAAAATACTTAGTGGACAGCAGTAATGTAATGAAATTAGGTGAAATGCAAGTAAACTACAATATAATAAGTTTATTACAAAATATTTAATATACAAATCATGCTGGTGAGAATAGAGACTGAGTTCATTACTTCATAAAATGCCATTTATTTATTTATTTATTTATTTGGCCAGGCAGGTGGGGCTTTTTGTGTTAAGAATGGTTGACCTAGCTTTAGGATTGCAGTTAGTGTAGTACATTACCAGCATGTTTTATGTACAGTTGAGGTCAAAAGTTTGTTCCCGATCCCTTCAGATTCTGCAAAATGTTAATTATTTTACCAGAATAAGAGGGATCATACAATGTTTATTTAGTTCCCTACCAAAAGCTACACTCAATGCTGCGTATCAATACGCTAAAGAGAACATTCTTTGTTCGACCGGTTGTGAAGACTGTGTGTCAAACACGCCAAGAATTGGCTTAAATAACCTCGGTAGGTGACGTATTTGATTACGTGCACCTGCGGGTTATAAATAGATGTGAATCGAACACATCTGCAGGTTTCTTTGTCTTCAAGTTTTGTGTGTGTGTGCTTGTAGTGAGCTGGTTGCTGCGCTGCAGTATCTTTTCAAAAAAAAAAAAAAAAAAAAAGAAAAAAAGAAAGAGTAAAAAAAAAAAAATTAATCCGTGCCTCCGTCTGTAAGGCTCATCTGGGAGGATGATCCGCATGGCTTTTGCTTTGAGTGTTAGGGGGAAGAACACGCTGCCCTCGGGCTCGAGGGAGAGTGCGAGAACTGTGATCTTTTACCGATCAAAGTGTTTCGTGTGCGGCTCGCTTTTTTCAAAGACGAGCGAGCGGCTGCTCCCTCGCTGCCGTCCTGGGGGTCGTGTGTTGATCTGGCTGAGGCGCGTGAGACGGGCACGCCCCTTTCTCTTGCGATCTCGCCGGATCGGGAGGTCCTAGCGTCCGTTTCTGAAGCGCGCCCCCGGCGCTTCTTCAGAACGGGCGGAGAACACTTCATCTCTTGCTTCTGCAGAGATTGACCTCGAAAGCGCCACCTCTGAGTGCTCCTCTCGCGATGATAAAGCGTATGACGAGTTACTCGAGGTGGTAACTTGAGCAGTTGATTGGCTTAAGCTAGACTGGCCGCAGGAGCAAGAGACCCTCAAACGCTCGAAGCTGGATGACAGATTTCTGTCAGGTGGCCGGGGGGGGGGACCTCAGCGACGGGACCTCTCCCCTTCTTTGGCAATCTCCATGACGAGCTGGCTCGTTCATGGAGTAAGCCCTACTCGTCCCGTGTCTTTGTGCCCTCAACATCGATTTATTCGACCATCGTGGATTCACAGGCACGGGGCTACATATTGATGCCCCAGGTAGAAAAGACGCTCGCGGGCTATCTCTCCGCTCTTATTGATAGTGCCCCGTTGGCCGACCAGAGTATTTAATCAGATCTACTATCCCTCCTCGACGACTCGCCGTGGGTGATTCCGGTCAGGAGAGATCTCCTATCTGAGGCACAGGGGACAATATTTCATCCCCGGCCCGAGCTCTGGAACCTTCATGTCTGGCCCCTGAGGGGGACCAACTAAGAGATGCTGAGCTTCCAGACGATGTTGTAGAGACTATTCTGAGTGCTAGGGCTCCCTCCACTAGAAGAAGTTATGCCCTCAAATGGCGTGTCTTTGAAAGTTGGTGTGTGACACCATGCAGACCCAGTTCACTGCCAAGTTGTTTCAGTGCTGAAGTTCCTGCAAGAGAAATTGTCCTCAGGAACATCTCCTGGTACTCTCAGAGTCTATGGGGCCGCCATTTCGGCTTGCCACACTCTGATTGACGGGGTCTCTGTGGGGGAGCACCCACTAGTCGTTCGCTTCATTCGTGGAGCCAGGCGGTTAAGGCCGCCCACCAGAGCAACAGTCTCTTCGTGGGACTTAGCGATAGTGCTCGAGGGTCTGGCTGGGACCCCATTTGAACCACTAGAGTCAGCACATGACCGGTTTCTGACTCTAAAGGTGTTTTTTCTTATAACTATTACTTCTCTCAAGTGAATCAGGGATTTGCAGGCTCTGGCAACCTCTCCATCCTGCTTAGATGTTGCCCCTGGACTTGTGAAAGCCATTTTGCACCCTCGCCCTAATTATCTTCCAAAGGTTCCATTCTCGACCATAAATCCGGTCGTTCTTGAAGCCTTCTGCCCTCCGCCGTTCAGTTCACCGGAGCAGGAAAGGCTACACTTACTGTGTCCGGTACGTGCTTTTCAGATTTATGTCCACCGCACAAGCCAGTGGCGTAAGTCAGAGCAACTTTTAATATGCTATGGGGGCCACAACCGGGGGGGCGGCCGCCACTAAACGGACTATGTCCCATTGGGTGAGGGATGCTATTGCCCTAGCTTATGAGGCGCGCGGCCAAGCTTCGCCTCTAGAGCTTAGGGCCCATTCAACCAGGGGGGTTGCATCCTCCACGGCTATAGCAAGAGGTGCCCCCCCTGCAACAAGTGTGTGATGCGGCAGGCTGGTCCTCACCGCACACGTTTATCAGATTCTGCAGTTTGGATGTCCATGCTACTCCGGGCTCGCACGTCCTTGAGTCAACATCCCAGAGTCATGTCTGAGACCTATTCAGTGTTTGTGCGCACACACTACACAACCTTGACGGGTCCAGACACTTCCAGTGCGGCGACACTGGTATTCTCGTTCCCATTAGCGTATTGATACGCAGCATCGAGTGTAGCTTTTGGTAGGGAACGTCTTGGGTTACTTGACTGTAACCCTGTTCCCTTAAAAAGCGGGAACGAGATGCTGTGCCTCAATGCCGCACTGCAGACATGCCTGGACGTCCTTTCAGACAAAGGCATAACCTGCAGGTGTGTTCGATTCACATTTATTTATAACCTGCAGGTGCACATAATCAAATACATCACCTACCGAGGTTATTTAAGCCAATTCTTGACGTGTTTGACACACAATTTTCACAATCGGTCGAACAAAGAATGTTCTCATTAGCATATTGATACGCAGCGTCTCGTTCCCGCTTTTTAAGGGAACAGGGTTACAGTCAAGTAACCCGATTTCACATTTTCATATTTCACAAAGATGTTTACATAGTCTACAAGAGAAAATAATAGCCGATTTTTAAAAAATGACATTCAAAAGTTTACACCCCCTTGATTCTTAATACTGTGTCCTACCTGAATGATCTACAGTTGTGTTTGAACCCTTTCCAACAATGACCATACGATTTTGAGGTCCATCTTTTCATACCGAGGGACACATATGCAACTATTACAGGAAGTTCAAATGCTCACTGATGCTCCAGAAGGAAAAACGATGAAACAACAAACAAACAAAACAAAACAAAACGTTACCTTTTATGTGAAACATCTTTTTCAGGTCAGTACTAAATAAACAATAAAATCCATTTTGTACTTTGGTAAAATAATTAACATGTTACATATTCTGAAAGGGGGATATAAACTTTTGACCTCAACTGTATGTATGTATGTATGTATTTGTTTGTTAAAATAAAAATGTTTATGCTATATCATAGACCCTTGAAATTGATGATGGAAAAAAAAGATTTATTATCAGTCTGATATACAGGTACTACTTTCCTAAGTACTGTACCTGCATTGCTGATTTATTAAAATATTATGTGATGGAAATTTGTATTGTTTTTACTAAATAGCTGTCATCAAAACCAAGTACTCTTAGCTTCTTACAAAAGCAACTAAAGGATTCTATTTGAAGCATTACAGTGCTTTTGTCATTAATCATTTTTTAATGATTTTACTAAATATGTGTCATCAAAGCCTCCCAAGTATTACTTTTTTTTTCATCAATAACATATTAAAATTAATAATAAAAAAAAGTATTGGCTTCCTACAAAAGCAACTAAAGAATGTATTAATTCAAATGTGTGCATATTCATGATGTAGTCAAATATTTACTTAGTCTGGACAGAAGTGGTTGAACTGGTGTAACTGGTAAATTAGGCTGGGAGTTTTCAGTCTTGCCTTGAACTATCAAGTTATGCATTCTGTGTGAGGTTTATGGTTCAGAGGTTTTTAGCAAAAACAAGTTTGTATATATGTCTCACCATCTTTTAGGGAATTACCCAGTGGTACATTTGTAACGCATCAAATATCACTGATCAAGAGAATGAGTGACGTCTTCTGACATTTGCATGGCACGTGTGTTTGTTCAAGTCCCAAAAGGAAATTCCTAGTGTTTCTGGCTTTGTCTATCTAGATGTGGTACTGTATACATACAATATTAAATTTCAAATTATTTTCATGTAATGCCTGATAGATCTAATGATTCTTTGTAGCAACCTGTGTGTGTTCCTTCAAGAGAGCAACTATACCTTCATTTTTTTTTTTTTTTTCTTTCTTTTATATTCATTCATAATCATTTAATCATTTTATTATTCAATTTAATCATAATCATTTATGGTGATACTTTAAACCATTTATGCACTAATTTCATTGACTTCTTCATTGATAAAGTCACACGTTATAATTAAAATTTTATATTATTTATTTGCTGTTTAGTTTGTGTGGTTTCAAGGTAAAGTTGGGACCGAGATGGGTCTTGCACATGTTGCCCAGTTGGGTCCCAACAAGTGGCAAGTGCAAACCCATATGGAATCCATGTGGGCAATTAAAAAAGGGTCATTATGGAACCCACAGACAATCCCACATAGAGCCCAGTTTTCAGCCCATTTAAAACCCACATGGTCCCCACAATCAAATGTTAGCTGGGTTAAAGCTGAGACAGAGATGGGTCTTGTGCATGTTGCCCAGTTGGGTCCCACCTTGTGACAAGTGCAATCCTATATGAAATCCATATGGGCAGTTAACATGGGGCCATTATGGAACCTGCAGAAAATCTAATATGGGGCCCATTTTTCAGCCCAGTTCATACCCATATGGGCCCACATACAAATGTTGGCTGGGTTCATGAGTACGAGATAAGAGAATGTCTCCATTTCAAGGTTTTAACATCACAGGACGATGTTGTGAAGCTGTAATTTTCCATTGCTATTGCTTGTGGTATAACACTTGTTGGATTTGAGCTGGTCAGGTGAAGTCTTGCACAGTTCCATTGCCAGGCAGTTATGCAGCATGTCAGGTTACTCTCAGTGGAACATTTATACAACTTAAAGAGAATGAGAGTGTAATGTGCAATGAGAGACGAGAGGCGAGCGGATCCATGTGCAAGCCTTTATTTAATGGACGAGACAGATACATAGTCGAACAGGCAGGGTCAAACAGGAGCAAACAGGTGAAACGCAGGCAGTCATAGAGAATAATCCAATAACAATAGATAGTCCGAAAAGGCAGGCGGCGAACAGTCGAAAAACGGGGGAGCCAGGCGAGGGAATGAAAAAACACAAGGAACTAGGAACTAGGAACAAGGAACAAGGAAACTAGGAAACGCTAACAATGGAAATACGACAATAACAATCTGTGACTTGCAAGGGGAAAGTCCGGGGCTTTTATAGTGTGCCTGATTGGCTACAGGAGGCAACGCAATGGGCGCGATGGGTGATGGGAGTAGTAGTCCGGGGTGCAACGCAACAGTCTGAGTGTAGTGACAGGGTGAGAGCGACCTCTGGCGGTGAGCGGACCGCAAGACACCGACCAGATTCGTGACATAGCCCCCCCCAAGGAGCGGCTTCCAGACGCTCGAAGGGAACAACAGTCCAGGGGAGCGGTGGGGCAGGAGCGAGACAGGACGAGGACCGGGTCCATGTGGAGCAGGAGATGCAGGAGCCCTCCAGGGCGGAGCCGGAGGCAGAGCAGGAGGCGCAGGAGCCCTCCAGGGCGGAACAGGAGGCAGAGCAGAAGGCGCCGGGGCCCTCCAGGGCAGAGCAGGGACCTGCGTCATGGGCTGGGACCTGGGGAGAGCAGGCATAGAGGAGACAAACAGAAGAGCAGGAGGGGCAGGAGCCCTCCAGGGCAGAGCAGGAGGCACCGGGACCTTCCAGGACGGAACCGGAGGCAGAGCAGGAGGCGCCGAGGCCCTCCAGGGTGGAACAGGAGGCGCCAGGGCCCTCCAGGGCTGAGCAGGAACCCGCATAATGGACTGGGACCTGGGGAGAACAGGGACAGAGGAGGCAGACAGAATAAGGGGAGAAGCAGAGAGACCAAAGGATAACGCCGCCTCCCTAGGAGGATCTACAGCCGAAGCTGACACCTCAGGAGGCATTGGCGTGGCTTCTCCGACAGGGAAGGCCTCTGGAGCTGACTCGTGGTCAGACGGGGCCTCTGGAGCAGACTGGAGACCAGACGGGACCTCTGGAGCAGACTTGAGACCAGACGGGACCTCTGGAGCAGACTTGAGATCAGATGGGACCTCTGGAGCAGACTTGAGATCAGATGGGACCTCTGGAGCAGACTTGAGACCAGATGGGACTTCTGGAGCAGACTTGAGATCAGACGGGACCTCTGGAGCAGACTTGAGATCAGACGGGACCTCTGGAGCAGACTTGAGACCAGACGTGATCTCATGGGCGGCCTTGTGACCAGACGTGACCTCCGGGGCGGACTTGTGAACAGACGTGACCTCCGGGGCAGACTTGAGAACAGACGTGACCTTTGGAGTGTAGTGTGTGGCCCACATACTGAGAATAGTGATCGCCATCACACTGGCAGACATGATGTGACAAAGCTCTGGGCGGTCAGACGAGACGTGACCTGACTCTGGGCGGTCAGGCGGGACGTGACTTGACTCTGGGCGGTCAGGCGGGATGTGACATGACTCTGGGCCGTCAGGCGGGACGTGACTTGACTCTGGGCGGTCAGACGAGACATGGTGAGGTTCTGGACAGATAGACGAGATATGACAGGGCTCTGAAAGGTCAGACGAGGCGTGAATTGGCTCTGGAACAGCAGCAATAACTTCATTTGGCTCATGAAGATCAGCTGTGGTTTGACTTGGTTCGTGGAGATTGGCTGTGACTTGACTTGATTCGTGAAGCTCAGTAGTGAACTGACTTAACTCTTGGAGATCAGCAGTGACTTGACTTGGCTCGTGAAGATCAGTAGTGACCTGATTTGACTCATGGAGATCAGCGGTGACTTGAACTGGCTTGTGAAGATCAATGACTTTACTTGACTCAGGAACCACGGCTGTGACTTTGCTTGACTCAGGAACCACGGCCTTGACGTTGCTTGACACAGGAACCACCGCCTTGACGTTGCTTGACGCAGGAACGACCGCCTTGACGTTGCTTGATGCAGGAACGACCGCCTTGACGTTGCTTGACGCAGGAACGACCGCCTTGACGTTGTTGGACTTGGAAGCTTGACTGGACTTGGAAGCTTGACTGGACTTGGAGGCTTGACTGGACCTGGAAGCTTGACTGGACTTGGAAGCTTGACTGGACTTGGAAGCTACAGCTTTGGCTTGACTTGACTCTGGAACAATAGTCGTAGCTTGACCTGGCTCAGGAGACACGGCTGTAACTTGACTTGACCTAGTATGAACAGCTGCTGTAATGTGACTTGACTCGTGGAGAACGGGTGTGACTTGGCTTGACTCGTGGGGAACAGCGGTGACTTGGCTTGACTCGTGGGGGACAGCTGTGACCTGGCTTGACTCGTGGGGCACAGCTGTGACCTGGCTTGACTCGTGGAGAACGGCAGCTGTGTCTTGACTTGACTCTGTGTCTTGACTTGACTCTGTGTCTTGACTTGACTCAGGGGTAGCCACCGTGACATGAAGGAGCGCCACTTTAGCTGCCCATACCGTCATTAGGGGTGTGTCCAGCACGTGGGCCATCATGACCACAAGTGGCGTCCGGGTGCTGACCACAGGTTCTGGAATGGCAGCCATATTGTGGAGTGGCTTGGAGACGGCGGCCATCTTGTGCAGTGGCTCTGGCGTGACAGCAATCTTGTGCAGTGGCTCTGGCGTGGCAGCCATCTTGTGCAGTGGCTCAGGAAAGATGGCTGTAACTTGACTTGAGACAGGGGCGACAGCTGTAATTTGACTTGACACAGGAACAATAGCCGTAGCTTGACTTGACTTGGAAACTTGACTTAACTCAGGAAATACAGCTGCAACTTGACTTGACTTGGAGACTTGACTTGACTCAGGAAACACAGTAGCAACTTGCCTTGACTCGAAAATTTGACTTGACTCGGAAACTTGACTTGACTCGGAAACTTGACTTGACTCAGGAAACACAGCTGCAACTTGATTTGACTTGGAAACTTGACTTGACTCTGGTATGGCAGCTGTGACGCGATGGAGCTCTGTTTTCGCCGCAATCTTGTGAACGGGCACCGCAGTCACCGCCAGGGTATGAACGTGCTCCGGCGCGGCCGCCATTTTGTGAACGGGCACCGCTGTCGCCGCCATTGCTCGAACGTGCTCCGACATGGCCACCATTTCACGAGCGTTCCAGGTGGCTAGCGTGTTCGTGGCATCGTGCTCCGGCATGACCGCCAATCTGCGAGTGGGGTGCGCGGCCGTCATTACCGCGTTGTCGCGTTCGTCCGCGACACCCACAGTACACGTTGAGCCCACAGTGAGAAATGCATAGTCCAAAAAATTGACTAGAGATGAACGCGGACCCTCACGTCTCAGCTATGAACGGAGGGGCTGGTTCACGCCGTCACAGAATATTTCAATCTTTATACGGTCCGGGAGGGTGGAATAATTTGAGATGGAGAGAAACTCACGGGTGTATTGTTCCAGTGTCCGTGGTCCCTGTTTTATCCGGCAAAGAATTCTGTCCGTGTCCATATCAAAAGAATGTCCGGGGTGAAAGCTGCTGGATCCTATTGTGACGGATTGTTCTGTAACGTGCAATGAGAGACGAGAGGCGAGCGAGTGATCAGACGATGAAGACTGCCAATCACTAGCACTTTACTAACAATCATTCAACAAGCAGTGTCAGGAGAGCACACCCCAATCATCAGGAAAACCTTCTGGAGGATGCAGCCTGTCAGAAAACTGAATTCCAGATAGCACTTACATATCTCCCCATGACATAACATCTGCTGGAATGTTTACAATCGTTGCACTTAGATGTTTACACTTGTCTCTGCGTTTTAAGAGCTGAATGACAGTAAAAGCTACAAAGTGAACCTCTACGTTTTGCTAATGCGCATAATAGCCACAGCCACAGGTGACATATTTTATGTCAAATTTAAATGTAGACTTCTCTGGCTTTCACTGGAATGCCAAAGTTTTTTTTTTTTTTTTTTCCTCTCCATTAAATTATTCTATGAAAATGCGTATTATATCAGTGAATTAAGACAGTAAGTTAAATTACATTAGAATCTTGCCATTAGTGCCTAAAATACATTTAAGGAAACGTGTCTCTAACTGACAAATATCTGAAACAAAAGAAGAAAAGTAAGTACTTAGAAATATAAATGTTGTCTATAAATAAGACAAGTAAATCCGGATACACAAAATACAAGAGCAATCTTATACTATAGAACAATGTTCAAAATGAGAGAATCAAGTAGATAAGTAAAAAACAAATAATAAAAACAAAACAAAACATAGAAACAACTAAACAATAGTTAACATTTTCTTCCTTTTTCCTTAGGATATGTTCAAAGGTTGCATCGAGGGAGCTATATCAGGGAAAAAAACAACAACAACAAAAAAACAAAAAAACAAAACAAAAAAAAAAAAACAATTCTCCATGAAATCTATATGTCATTCTTTTTGTTATTAATTTACATTAGAGATTTTTTCAAAATGTCCATTTCTGATAGTGTAAATACATTACACGTTGGTATGCATTTTGCAAATTTCTGTTAATGAATACATTATATTTACCTTGCAAAATGTAAGTTAACAACATACTTAATCATTTTACTTTTGTGTGAATAAGTACAAATAACATCTTTTACAGAAAGCATATAATTAACATTTCTTTGCAGAAATAGAAAGGCACTAACATCAGACCAAAATCTAAGAGACAATTTACAATTATAAAACAAATGACACAGGTCTTCTCATGTGTATTACAGAAACTAAATTTCTGTATTGTCAACGTCCATGAATTTAAAAAGAGCTACTTTACATGGGTAACTTGTGTGAAGTATTTTGAAATGCACCTCTTTAACTTTATTCAAAATACAAAATGTATAAGGATTTGACCAAGTCGTTTTCCAATTAATATTAGAAATTTTTGCATTCCAAAAGGATTTTCCTCTAGGTGAGTTTTTATGTTTTGATTGCAAAATTTGTCTGATATTTTTATTAGTACACGAGGAAGAAAATATTTCAATACCATCAACTTTTAATTCTGGAAATATCCTTTCATTACTTCCATAAGAGAGGTGATTATTTATTAGTTGTATCAAGTCATTTGGAATAGCTTTAACCACTAGTTTAAATTATTTAAAGGGAATGGTAAAATTGTAAACTTGCATAAAGTGTTCATAAGACAAAATGTTTCCACTCTCATAGAACATATCCATAACAAAATAAATATTTCTTTCAAACCACCTATGCAAAAATAACGATTTATTCCTAGAAATAATGAGACAATTGTTCCATAAAAGCATTTAAGCCAATAATACTTGAAGAGGATTATTAATCTTCCCATGCGCTGAGTGACGTGTGTATTACGTCATGATGTCGGAAGTGAGTCAAGTCGAAGGCGCTGAAACCAGAAGATAAAATGAAAACATGAAAACGAAGCTGTCGATCGTACCGGAGAAACTGCGGTTTTCTATTTCATAAAGGGACAGGTATTTGGTCGCTGTTGTCAGCACATTTCGACTGTCTAATATCTGTGTTTGATGTGTATTTAATGCAATCGATGTGTGAAATGATGTATGGCCCTTCAACAAGCAAGCTGTTGCAGTAACGTTATTTGCATAACACTAGTGAATATTCCGTTTAGTAAACGAACATAATCGTGTCGGGCAAATGCATTAAATTACGTCTCTGTGATAATAACAGTCTAAACTGGACAGGATTCAGGCTGGTGCTCTGCTGTTCCACTGCATATGAGCATTTGTGTGTTATGTAATAAGGTATTACTTGAAAGGTGTTTTACATTTACAAAGGTCAGCCGGAAACATAAGCATAAGTTCTAGAAATAATCACATTTACTTTTTTAAAAAAAAACGTACAAAAGTACTATGTAAGTAGTAACTTAGTTACATGGTAAAGTGATGTAGAAAGTGAAGAAAAGAAAGATGCTCTACTTATTACTGAATATCGAGGACTATTATGTCGTTATCATGGCATATGTCCAAAACCGCATGAAGAGCAGGTAGTTTAGCTGCTTAGTGACTGTGTCATGAAGCAATAGTTATTTTTAACAGTTTGCCTATTGAAGCCCATGCAAGTCATACCTATTTATATCTTATCATTTGTGTTAGTTTCACACCACAAGACTTATGATGATTTCAGCTGCTGACTTATAAAGAACATTTCTAGAATGTTATATTTTACATTCGGGGACCATTCCATGTTTCCTTGGGAATCAGCCTTTGTGTTCTTTTTATAGACTTTTTATTGTTTTGGTGGAGTAGTTATAGAGTTGGTAATAGAGTGGCCCAGCTGAGCTGACTAACAAAGCAACAAAGGCACTAGTCACAACAAACTGTTTCAGTGTGAATCTCTTATGTAATATGTAACTCAGATCCTGTCTTTGTGAAGCAGTCTGTTTTTGTACATCAGTATTGTCATGTCTGGACTTTTGCTACTCTTTTAACTGCCTGGTCACTATTATGTTGCTGTCTTTGTTATTAAAACCTGATCAGTTAGTAGAGTATTTACTCATTCTGGGGTGTTTTTGCTGTGCAGGCACTATGAGTATGGTTTGTATATAACAAACATAATTCCATAATGCCATAATGCAAAATATTCTTAGTTGTTAATGTTTATCATGCAAAGGTAATGATGGCATTATGGTTCAGATGAAGAGATGAGCTGTTATTTCTGTAGTGATAATAACTACATTAAAGCCATTGTGAAGTTCACACACACTCTCAATGTAAGCGATAGATAGATAAATAAATGAGAAAATCAAGTGAACTTAGATCGTGTTTGTGTGTTCAGAATGCATGATGTCTCCCAAAGGTTTTTTTTTATTGTTTTATTTATTTTTTATATATTTAAAAGTGTTCTGTTTTCAATTGTGTATTGCAAATTATTATTCAGGCAAACTGCTTTCTCACAACATCCTCATTTTCTCTTTTTGCAATATATTGTTGCATAATACAAGTGACACATTTTTCTATTTAGGACCTTTAGGGGTAATTTATTCAGACAATTCTGTCATTTACTTATCCTCATTCCAAACCTGAATAACTTCCTTTTTTCTGTGGAAAGTCTGCAATGTTGATGCTTTATTTTAAAATTGACGTAAGATTTCAGTGAACCAGCCATTTTGTACTAGTACTGTTCCACCTCAGACCTGCAAAGCTTATTCAAATCACTCAGTCACATGGGTGTAACTATGTTTTTAAGTGTGCTCTTAGGCTGTAAGTTCACATTGACTTGTGTTTGTTGCTTTTGAAAGTCATAATATACCCCATATTTTTATTAGTATAAATATACATTAGTAACTGACTGTTGGAGTTTATTAATCAGTAATAAACCAGTTGACCATTCTTTTCTGTTTCGTAGATAATCTAAAAACATTTGTCTCACACAAAGAGTAACACTACCCTTCAAGGAGGGTGTGTTTCTTGAATAGCCCCATGGAAAACGGCCAGTGACAGCAGGGTTTAACCAGAGTGTGCAGAGATACAGAACGTGAGAAGTTGAACTTCACTAAGGTCTGTTTTAGGTCATTAGTAATACCAATATACCAAAATACCAAAATGGCAGTTAGTGAGCAAATGCAAAACAGACAGTCAGACTACCAAAATGGTGAGTGTTGTTTGTTGCTTTTTCTTTGTGTTTCCTTTATTGTGGGAGCAGAATAAGCGATGTTTTATTACACTCAAAGCAGTGTGAGTGTGATATTTTAAGCAGCTTTGTAATTCCATGTGCTGTGGCCCAGAATGATGCCGTGGCTAATGATGTCTATAAATTGAGATTGCGAGCTCAGCAGCTGATGACTTTATTAATAACTAGGCCTGTCAATTTTCATTCTGATGGAAATAATTACATATGCTTATTAATCAAATTGATCTCAGTTAATTACTTGTATCAACATTTGCCCCCCACACAAAAAAAAAAAAAAATCACCCTAATGAAGATAATGTTGGACATCACATAAGTGCGGATGGACAAGTAATACCCCATTCACACTGACAGCGATTTTAGAGGATCACAATAACAAAACCCCAAACTGAAAACTTTTAACTCATTAACTCAAATCATTTACTCACTCTCATGCTGTTGGAACCTAAATGACTTCATTTATTTTCACCATGTCATATATTAGGATGGTGATTTGATGCATTTGCCATCTCATACATTACCATTCACCATTTGCAGTCGTTATTCTATTTCAGATTAATGCTGTTTTTTAATTGTATTCATCGAAGAATACTGACAAAAATGTACAGTTGAGGTCAAAAGTTTATGTTAATCATTTTACCAAAATAAGAGGGATCATACAAAATGCATATTATTTTTTTTCTTTAGAATTACCTGAAAAAGATATTTCACATAAAAGGCGTTTACATATAGTAAACACTGTTCTTCGGAAAAATCCTTCAGGTCCCACAAATTCTTTTTTTTTTTCTTCAGCATTTTTGCTGAAAAACACAATGCATTAAAGGGTGAAAACTTTTTGAAATTAAAGATCAGGGTAATTTTAACTTATTTTGTCTTCTGGAAAACATGTAAGTATCTTTTGTAGCTTCTGAAGGGCCGTATTAAATGGGAAGGGGAAAAAAAAGTTATTTAGTAAAAATAAGAAAAATGTACACATCTTCATTCTGTTCAAAAGTTTACACACCTGACTCTTAATGCACTTTTTTCCTTCTGGAGCATCAGTGAACCTTCTGTAATAGTTGATGGATCTCAAAATCATACAGTTATTGAGTTTCAAATACACAAAAATGCTGAAAAACCAAAGAATTTGTGGGACCTGAAGGGTTTTTTTGAATAACAGCAGGCAGTTTAACTGTCCGAGACAAACAAGTGACTTGTGAACTATCACAAAACAAAGCAAAACAAAAAAACACAGCTGTGGATAATTCAGGTAACAACACAGTATTAAGAAATTAAGTGTATTTAAATATGTAATTACATATTTAAATACAAAAATAATGTATTTTTGAAAGGGGTCATTTTAATAAATTCAACTATTATTTTCTCTTGTGGACTATATGTAAACATATTTTATGTGAAATATCTTATTCAGGTCAGTACTAAATAAAAAAAAAAAAATAAATAAATAAAAAAAAACATGCATTTTGTATGATGCCTATTATTTTGGTAAAATAATTAATATTTTGCAGATTCTGCAAGGTGTAAACTTTTGACCTCAACTGTATCAGTTTCTACAAAAATATTAAGCAGCACAACTTTTACCTGAGCATCAAATCAAAATTATTTCTGAAGACAGAGACTAAATTACAGAATAAGTTACAATATTATACACATATAGATGAATCAAAAACAGTTATTTTAAATAATATTTGATGATATTACTGTTTTACTTTTTGATCAATCAAATAAATGCAGGTGAACTGACTTTCAATAAAAATCTCCTTGGGAACAGTCAAATAAAAGTAATTGCAAATAGCTTGTTTAGTATGTTTTCCTGCTTTTGTTGTAAATATTTTTGTGTTTAGGTTGTGAGGGGGAAATGACCAAGGAGGATGTGCTGAGGGAGTCTTCAGAAGGAGACTCGGTCCTGGGACGAAACAGCCTTATTTCCCGTAACTCTGAGCGACCAGTGATTCATCAGGTGGCATCAGCGCCCATGCCTTCAGACTGCGGTGAGCGTGTGGGTCTGTGCACGTGCATCGCTCATCAAAATGTCCTTTCGCTTTCAGTGAAACATGAAAGCCCCTATGAAAATGTTCTCATGCGTGCTTTTAAGTAGGTCACACCAAAAATGCTGAAACTCTGGTTATTTATCTCATCAAATTCTGCCTGCGGCTGTACAGCGACGGATTTATTTTTTCCAGTCAGGAGGCTGCCTGGCCAATAAACAAACAACTTATTTAGCTGTTTTCTGAAGTGTAACTTTATTTATGAAGTAAAGTTTAGACCCTAAATTGTGGACCTTGCTTAAGCTGCTGTAAAAGTGAAGTATTGACAAGGTCACAGAAATTCTTTTCCAATTTTCTGCCTGTCAGCACTGATACATCATTCTCTCTCTGTACTCGCTTCTCATTCAGTCTCACACTTCACTTTAATTCACTTCAAACTGAGCTGTTTAACTGAATTTGAGTGATCAGGCTCTGGCTCAGCATGGATAAATAAGAATGAATAAATGAATGGTTTTTAAATAATAATTTATATTGACTTAAGCAGATTTTTAGTTTCTGAGGTTGGTTTAAAGATCTAACAGATTTGTATGTTCTGTTTTGCAGAGTTCTCTTTCTTTGACCCAAATGACCCTCTGTGTCGGGAGGTTCTGTTGGATCCACGGACCACTGTTCCAGAGCTCTTTGCTGTTCTCAGACAGTGGGTTCCCCAAGTCCAGCGGAATATTAGTGTCATTGGCAATGAGGTCAGAGTTATTCTCAATCTCGTGGTCTTTAAAGATAATATGAAAAGTAATGATGTATGTTTGAATGGAACCAAATATACATTTACTTTGTAAACTAATTTGCTATTATCAGCTGCCATGTAATAAAAGGATGACCAATGTCTTATAATAAAAAAAAAAAAAAAAAACATTTCCGTTACTTAAAATGAAATAAACATGAACTAAAACAAACACACACAACACACACACACACACACACACACTAATTCACTAATTCATTTCAGCTAGTTGCTAACATTTCTTTTCATTCTGTATGAGGTTCTGAGGGAGGCCTTTTACCACTCAATTGGGATAAAAGGCTCACCAGCATGGAGCACAAGTTAAAACTGGTTCAAAACAATCGCTTCAGTAAAGTTTACAGTAAATACGCTGTATTTATTTTAAAAATACAGAAAAAATAAATTAGTAAAAAAATAATAAAGATTCTTATCATGGCTAAAGGAGATCCCATAATCATTTACTTTACTTTTACTTTTCACTAGCAATAAATAATGCTCTATATGATTAGTGTAATAATATTATTATTATTATTATTATTATTATAAATATGCTGATTTCACTAGGTCCCTAGTGAAAAGAAAATCTGCTAAAATCTATTTAAAATACTTTTATTTAATTCTAAGTATACTACAAATACATTTAGATATTATGTACTTAATAGAAAATACCCTGCAATTGTACTTTTAGTATACTAAACCGGTATATTTAAAGTCTGCTAAATTTTGTGCTTAATGCACTTTAATTGTGCGGAAGTAGTGCTGAAATACAACTAAAGGTATACTTAAGTATATTTGATTGTGCTAAAGTGAAACTATTGCAAGTAGGGCTGCACGATAATGACAAAAATCATAATTGTTGATTATTCGCTTGAAACTGTAATTGTGATTATTAATTACGATTATCACAATTTACATTGAATGATCTTGTGAATAGCTTTATACCATTGTTTGAAGCAACTGCATGCCACATTTTTATAAGTAGTTTCTTTAAATATAAAAAATAAGTATAAAACAATGACAAAAAATCCCTTAAAAAAACCTGTAGGAAAAATACACACTGTCACTCTCTCTCTCTCTCTCTCTCTCTCTCTCTCTCTCTCTCTCTCTCTCTCTCTCTCACACTCACACACACACACACACACACCCCCCCAAAGATCTTAAGAAAGCAGAATAATGCAAGTAGATTTTTTTTTTTTTGTAATTGTGCCTTTGAACGATTACATAACTGTGGCATCTGTAATTGTAATCACGATTAGAAATTTGATTAATTTTGCAGCTGTAATTGCAAGTACACTTTAGGTACACTTTAAATATTTTGCATTTAAAGGCCAATATTATTTAAAGATCATACAATCCTCATCAATAGTGACATTAAATAAATTTAATCAGTAAGTCTCAAGCATTATGTCAGTAAATATGTTAAAAGACTTGAACTATACTTGCTATTTAAAAAAAAAAAAAAAAAAAAAAAAAAGCATTTTAAATCTATTACGTTTTTACTAGGAGTGGACACCCAACTTAATCAATTATTTACACCATCTATCTATCCATTTCATGTCAGCTAATGGAAAATTCAAGCGGTTATTCATTATCACGTCAATAATTGTGACATCAAAAAGAAAAAATACAAGTGTAAAAGTGTATATATATATATCTATATATCTATCTATATATATCTATATCTATAAAGATATATATATATAGATATAGATATATATAGAGATATAGAGATATATAGATATAGATATAGATATAGATATATAAATTTTAAGGAGCAGAATATAATGTGGTTGTTTATGAAAGTGTTGCGGGGAGTTTTTGGGACATCTAGTGGTTTAAGAGAAAATTAAATCAAATGCACCTATTCCACCAGTGTCCCTTTAGCCCCACTGTATCCTACTGCAATGCATATAAAAATAATAGCATACCATATAGCATTCTTTTTTCTTTTCTTTTCTTTTCTTTTCAGATTTAAGCAGTTTTTTTCAACAGGATTGCTTAAATTTTGCCTGCATAAGCTGATTACTAGGTTTTAGACAGGACCAAAAGATTTGGGCTGAGGTAGCATTCAGAACACCATGTAGCAATGTTAATTAACACAAGAACCATTCAATTTCTTCAGAAAACAAACTAAAAAAAAAACTAATTGGTATATTTATTTTTCCTGAAAAATGTTCAGATGAAAGGAATGTAATTACATTTTGATGAATTTTTTTTTTTTTTTGTAATTGTGCCTTTGAACGATTACATAACTGTGGCATCTGTAATTGTAATCACGATTAGAAATTTGATTAATTTTGCAGCTGTAATTGCAAGTACACTTTAGGTACACTTTAAATATTTTGCATTTAAAGGCCAATATTATTTAAAGATCATACAATCCTCATCAATAGTGACATTAAATAAATTTAATCAGTAAGTCTCAAGCATTATGTCAGTAAATATGTTAATAGACTTGAACTATACTTGCTATTTTAAAAAAAAAAAAGCATTTTAAATCTATTACGTTTTTACTAGGAGTGGACACCCAACTTAATCAATTATTTACACCATCTATCTATCCATTTCATGTCAGCTAATGGAAAATTCAAGCGGTTATTCATTATCACGTCAATAATTGTGACATCAAAAAGAAAAAATACAAGTGTAAAAGTATATATATATATATATATATATATATATATATCTATATATCTATATCTATCTATCTATATATATATATAGATATAGATATAGATATATAGATATAGATATATAAATTTTAAGGAGCAGAATATAATGTGGTTGTTTATGAAAGTGTTGCGGGGAGTTTTTGGGACATCTAGTGGTTTAAGAGACAATTAAATCAAATGCACCTATTCCACCAGTGTCCCTTTAGCCCCACTGTATCCTACTGCAATGCATATAAAAATAATAGCATACCATATAGCATTCTTTTTTCTTTTCTTTTCTTTTCTTTTCAGATTTAAGCAGTTTTTTTCAACAGGATTGCTTAAATTTTCCCTGCATAAGCTGATTACTAGGTTTTAGACAGGACCAAAAGATTTGGGCTGAGGTAGCATTCAGAACACCATGTAGCAATGTTAATTAACACAAGAACCATTCAATTTCTTCAGAAAACAAAAAAAAAAAAACTAATTGGTATATTTATTTTTCCTGAAAAATGTTCAGATGAAAGGAATGTAATTACATTTTGATGAAAATTTGTAAAAACAAACTTCTTTTTCTTCTGAAAACATGCACTGATAAATTGTACGCAACAAGGCCAGGGACATTCAACATCTAAACGGGGTCAATTTTAATTTCATGTTTTCTTGCAGCTGTCATAAAACATACCCACACACACCCACCCTGAGTTTAGTGTCAGGCTCTGTTGAGTGAAATATTATCTCTGCAGACAGTGTGCGTGTCTCTGTCAGCATGAAATCTTTAGCTGGATGTCCTTGCTGTATCTATTCAAGTGAGAATGTTTTTGTTCTGTAGATTCTGAAAAGAGGCTGTGGTGTCAATGACAGAGATGGTCTCACTGACATGACTTTGCTGCACTACTGTTGTAAGGCAGGAGCTCCAGGAATAGGTGAGCGAGCGTGTATCTTTTTAATTAACATTTCTTTGTGATAGTTTACTTTTGTAGAAATCTCAAGGACAGATCATTGATCCAGCACTTGTGAAAACCGGAAAAAGAACCGATATGACAATCACATCTGATTGCAGGTGATGCTGAGAGTGCGGCCAGTTTTGCCCGTCAGCTGTTGTCGCTGGGAGCCGAGCCGTCCTTACGCAGCCGGTGGACGAACATGAACGCTCTCCACTACGCCGCTTATTTCGACGTCCCTCCTCTCATCCGAGTGGTTCTGCAGGCGTCACAGCCGGGAGGTGAGGAGAGATAATGGAATGACAGTGGGAATCGAAATTGCAGTTTGAATCTCATAGCAAACTCAAGTGCTTGTGTGATGATGTCCGTATGTGGTCTGTTGGGTTTCAGAGGTGGATGCGACCTGCAGTGATTTTGACTTCGGCACTGCGCTGCACATCGCCGCCTCGAACCTGTGTAGCTCTGCAGTGAAGTGTCTGCTGGAGCTGGGAGCCAACCCTGCTTTTAGGGTTTGTGATTTTCTGTATGACTACTAACAAAACAGACTGCTTTCTTGTTCAAAAAAAAATATATATAATACATAATTATAAAAAAAAAAAAAAAAAAAAAAAAAAAAAAAAAATAAAAGTACATATCTTTTAATATTTTATAATAACAGATAATATTTTGGTAACAGTTATTATATTTAATAATAATAATAATAATAAATACATGCTTTTAATGGTTATGTACATCATCACATAAAAAAAAAAGTACATACCTTTTTATATTTTATATTAACAGATTATATTTTGGTAACAGTTATTATATAATAATAATAATAATAATAATAATAATAATAAGTACATATATTTTTTATATATTGTTTTATAACATTATATTTTGGTAACAGTTATTATGTTTAATAATTATACTGAATAATAGTTACACTTATTATTATTATTATTATTATTATTATTAGAAATAATAATAGTAATCATAATAATAATAATTGTTATTATTATTATTAGAAGGGGTGTGACGAGACACTTATCCCACGAGACGAGACGAAACATGAGACTGGGTTCACGAGAACGAGACGAGATGAGATTTTTGAACTTTTCTTAAGAAATCCTCAGTGATGACATATATAGGGAAAATGGTCTTTTGTTCTGAAAAAGACCAAATGCAAAAAAAATGTAGGTGCATTTTGAAGTTTATGAACTTAAACTTCCATTTTAATGAATTATATGCAGTAATAAACAACATTTAAGCAAGAGCTTCACGATTCTGGATAAATTGAGAATCCCAGTTATTTTTAATAAATTGGAAACCATGATTCTCTCACGATTCTGGAGAAAAAAGATTAGAAAACTAAACAAAATAATGTAATTTACTAGTGGTTCTGACAAACTGTTCATTCCTTAAGTCTTTTAAAAACATATATTAATTAAAAAACAAAAACAAAAAAAACAATGAAGTTTAACTATTGAAATCTCCTGAATGAATGATTCAATGACATACTTTTTTTAAACGGGCAGTTGTCGCCACCTCTTGACGGAAGAGGATAAGCGTTACTATACATACAAGTGTTAAGATACTTTCGTTTTTGATCACTACTGTAGACAATAAGTGTTTATACCCAAACTATAAACTTTTACCCAGTACTTCTATTATTTAAATGTCTGTTACACAGAAATAATGATTATGATGTGGTTGTTTGTGTTGCTCTTTCTCCGTTCACATTTACCCCGACCCTCTGATTCATTAACATGGGCAGCGACAAATGTGCTTCTCACGCTCCACTGACGCTCGTAATGTGAAACAGTCCTAATAGACATAGCTAAATCGTTGTCATTCAGGAATAAGATCGCGTGGGTGTTTGAATGGCGATCTTGATATTTTAAGGATTAAACGTAAACGCTGCAAAATGTTTTGGGAGGATATCGTCAAATCCCTAAAATATATATATGTATATATATATTTATAGTTGTAGATGGATGGATGGTTGGGTAGATACTAGTTTGATAGATAAATGGATATAGTAAGTGAGCACACATGGTCAGGCTGACGCACATACGCTTGCACATTCACAGTCAGCTTTATTATTTTCCTTTCAGTCTGTCTCATCAGCACAGCGGTAAATTAGCCATGCTCATTTTTCTCCCTGAACTCATTTTACACTCACAGAGCGTCACCGCCAGGGGTCATTCTCCTCACAAACAGCAGATGTCACTGAATTATTGATATTATTTAAACTTTTGTAAAATGCATGCATTTCAGTTCAGCAGGCCTTTTAGAAGGGCGTTAGTCAGAGAGGAGGTTTGTTTGCATGTAAAGGGTTTATCAGCTCTGCTGCCAGAACATAAAATAGGAACTGGCATGATGCTCGACTTTTGCTGTTTTTTCTTCTCTGTTGTGAGGCAGCCAGAGTTTTCCATCCTTTATTTTTTACCCCACGTTATCTCTGCCAGTAGTGCGGCTTATTTGTTGCCAGTGTTTGTTTTTTTCTCTGGGCATCTGTCCATTGCTCGTCAGTCAAGAGATGTTTTTTTGTTTCTCAACCGACAATCTAATAGAGATATCGTCAGTGTGGGGAAACAAACATCAAATCATCTGATAACGTTGTAACGACAGGCTTGGCAGACTTTCGTGTCAGTGGAGAATGTTCTGGAGCAGCTGAGGTTTAGCCGTAAAAATATGCCTTGTTGCCAGGCAACAACACTGACAATAGGAAACAAAGGTAGAATATGTGGGGAAGGAGTTTGGAAAATAGGTAAATATTGTTGCTCATTGTCTTCACCCAATTACACCCGTTTTTGCTTAACATTGGTCAAAAACTTTTTACATTGCCCACTGTGATCCTTTTGACTATTTCAAATAGACTTCTTTTGCTTCATCTTCATTCGTTTTCTCTTATGATTTTATTTCATACGCCTGCCAGTGGAGTTATATTACTATCTCAGTGAGTCATCCTTCATCTGAAAGACATGGAGCTCTTTATCTTTGTGATGCTGAAACGGAGTAGCTGATCTTTCTGCAGATGCCTTTGCTAACCACTAGGGTGCAGTCTTGTGTAGTGAAAATGAGGTACACTATTAAGGGAGCACTAAAATGGGCTGAACCCCATTTTTTTTTTTTTTTTTTTTTTTTTTTTGTTTAAGGTGCAGCGTTAGCTTAAGTTTCAGGAAATATAATTTTGTTGTTTTCTCTTTGATACCAGAGGAGCATAATCAAATATCACCTTTGAATAATTGTGGAAATTCCTGCATTGCATAAGCAGCGATTGAGGCAATGAGTTTCACACTAATTACGTTTGAGTAAAGAAATAGAAGAAGACTGCAGCTGTATTTTCCAGCTTGATGTGGTCATGCCAATACTGAGCTTCATGAACAGTATCTTCTGAGTGTCATTTCATCATTAGCCAACCCCTCAGGTCTTGTGAACAGAAGATGATTTTATGTAGTGACATGAAATGATGATTCAGCACTGTGTGTGTGTTTGTACACGTATACACTTATACTTTGAGTGTCTGTTTGAATTTATGCATGATTTACTGTACAGGCATATGGATTAGAAGATGAGCAATGCATATAAATCTCTGATTATTGCATAAATTACCATATTTTTGAGACATAGCAATCGACATTTCTACAAAGGAGTTTCCAAATTGCGTACATGCTGAGTACCGGTGTCATGCTAACAAACTCCTGTCAGGATGATGCTAATAAACATTTATTCAGCCCTGTTTTGGCTGCAGTTCAACATTAACTTTAGCTGACGGGGATATAACCTAAGTACAGGTTAGAAGGGTGCTACTTGTCAGGACATTCAGACCAACAGTCAGCATATCTCCCATCACTGTTCGCCTACACCATCCATCTCTTGGATATTTTTTTGGACTGACGAACAGAGTCGCAACCCTTTCATTTTTCTGTGATTCAGCGAAAAAAAGATCAAAGGGAAGGTTCGGGGAGTGTTTGTGTGTGTGTGTGTGTCTGTGTGTTTGTGATTGCACAAGCACAATTTGCAGCTTTGTGCGAAGAGAATCACCTGTAGAAAAGCCACCTTCTCAAATCTAGAGAGCTGCCTTGCTGTTTTCTGCCTTAATGGGCAGCTGCCTTTTTAAGGCAGCATACTGACAGAGACGGAATGATCCTCTGCCATTTTTCTTTACAAATCCTCATTTTTGTGAAACAGTTAATGGGAGCTAGAGATTATGGTTTGTAAAGTTGTTTTACATAAATACATTGATTCCTTTATTACATTTTTATTACATTGGTACAGGCACATATTTCTGCATTTTTATTACGGTGCTTGAGGTACGTATTGCGGCTGTTCAGTATTCAAATATCCAGGGAGTGTCGCTATAGTCGAATGCTTTATTGTGTTGGAAATATCCCCTACAACAAACCCAACCCTAAACAGTGTTGAGGGTAACACATTGCAAGTACCGTGAGTTGCGTAATTAGTAGGGGTGTGACGAAACACTTACCTCACGAGACGAGACGAGACGAGACGAGACGAGATGAGATGAGATACAACACTGGGTTCACGAGAATGTTTTCTTAAGAAATCCTCAGTGATGAAATATACAGGGAAAATAGTCTTTTATTTAACTGAAAAAGACAAAATGCAAAAAAATGTAGGTGCATTTTGAACTTTATGAAATTAAACTTCCATTTTAATGAATTATATGCAGTAATAAATAACATTTATACAAGAGCTTCACAATTCTGGATAAATTGAGAATCCCAGTTGTTTTTAATAAATTGGAGACCATGATTCTCTCGCGATCCTGGAGAAAAAAGATTAGAAAACAAAACAAAATAGCGTAATTTACTAGTGGTTCTGACAAACTGTTCTTTGCTTAAGTCTTTTAAAAACATATATTCATTAAAAAAAAAAAAAAAAAAAAAAAAAAAAAAAAAACATTCAATGAAGGAGTCAGTGTCTCACTTCATTAAGACTTGTTTTACTATTGAAATCTCCTGAATGAATGATTTAAATGACATACTTTTTTTAAACGGGCAGTTGTTGCCACCTCCTGGCGGATCTCGTGAGATCTCGTGCCACGAGATCTCGTCACATCCCTAGTAATTAGATTACATTTTTCAAGTAACTAGTAAAGTAACACATTACTTTTTAATTTACAAGAAAATATCTGAGTTACTTTTTTAAATAAGTAATGGCAGTTACTTTTTTCCCAGTTTATTGACTGACTAGTCTCCTGTCCCCATATTGGGAGAAATCGGAAGTACAGAGGCGTTGTGTGTGCTGTGTGAACATGATGATACTGTAGTTCTAGACTAAATGTGAGCATGCATTTACATATTGCTTGCAAAAAAACAGATTCAGTCTTCATCAAAATTAATTGAAACAGTGAAATGCAAACTCAGAATATGATGCAAACCTGCAATAATTAAATGTTAAATAACATGTATTTAATCCCACTTTATTAACCAATGTTTTTGCTGCTGACCTTTGATGATCCAGTTCCAACATGCTAATAAGAAAAAATACTTTAGATAAACAAACATTTGTGCTTGATTTTTTTTATTTTAACTTTCTTCTTCTGTGTTTTACTGTATCAATGTGAATTTACTTGCCTGAGCCTTATTCATTTCACTTTGGTGTGAAAGAGCTTTTATATTTGCTAAAAAAAATATAACTTTTTATATTAAAAACAAGCAAGCCCTGTCCAGATTTTAAAAAGTAACGCAAAAGTAATGTAACACATTACTTTCCATAAAAAGTAACAAAGTAACATAATTAGTTACTTTTTAGGAAGTAACGCATTATTGTAATGCATTACTTTTAAAAGTAACTTTCCTCAACACTGACCCTAAACTCCTCTGGGTCCTAATGCCCCTTCTGACTTAATAAAGCAATAATTGATGTCAGTAAAACCATGAGTACTTTGAGTGTTTTGATTTAAAGATCAGAAGCTATAGCTTAAATGGAGAGAAAAAAAAAAAATCACAAACATGACACTTGTAAATTAACAAATTTTATACATACTAATTTATTCATTAAAGTGTACTATGTCACATTACATATTATGAGCTCTAAAAGATTTTCAGAATTTTAACAACTCTATTACGTTATGCTATCTACAAATGTTAAAATAAAATGTTAAGGCTACCACTGCATTTTTCTGAGGAAAAAACAAAAAACAAAGCAATTAATATATAGATTATTTATAGTTATTTTCAAAGCCTTGAAGTGCTGTCATTTATGAAAGAACTGCATTATTGTTTACTTAATTCTAACAAATACGTTCCTGTTAAAAACTAACGAAAAATTAAAAATAATTTGCTTTTACTTTCCGCACAGGCGAGACTTGTTGTTTCCAAACAAAAGGAAATATGTCGGCATCGGCTGTCGGCTGTATATCTGCAAAAATCCAATATCATGCATCCCTAGTCTTAACAAATGCAAAAGTGATATAAAAACGCATTTGTTGATGCAGTCCTTATGTGGATTTGAGCTGTTTTGTCGAACTCTAGTTTCACAGGTTTCGTACCAGAGAATATTTTGCAAGTAATTGTGTGAAAAATAGGCTTTATTAATTGAAACACATTTTCAACAAGCCTATGTTAAGAAAGTCATATACATCTAGGATGGCTTTATGGTGAGTAAATCAAGGGGTAATTTTCATTTTTTAAATCAAGTAGGATTTACTTGTGTAGGAAAAAACTTTACCTAATACCTAAGTTTGATAGATTAAAGTAGTATTTTCTTGTAAAATGTACTCCAATAATCTGCTTATTTAATTTAGTTTTACTTCTTATTTATTTATTTATTTATTTATTTAGTCTGAAGTTGAACAGGCATTTCAAAGTATCTCTCCAGTTGATAGCATGTGCAAAACACAAGTGTGCTTCACACATCCTGAAAAGTGAAGCCAAAATATTTTAATCGCCCCCTGGTGGCTGGCTGCAGTACAGGTCATTAACCCCATTCTCTCCTTGTAAACAAATGGGATGTGAGCCAAAACAAACAAACAAAAAAATAAATAAATCAATTCTAATGTTTGTTCAAATGTTCATTTTTCTAATAAGTTTATGTTTAGTTATTTATTTGATGCTGTAAAAACAAGGTGTGGTATCATGATTGTGAGCTTGCAATTGGGTCTGCGGGACTTTGATGCCACGGCTCTAGCTCATGATCACTATTGCACGTACTCTGCTCCAAATGAATCACTACTGTGCAGACTCTGGCTCCAAATGACGTCATCGGCACAAGACAGCAGCGCCATACCGAGATTATTTTTGCTTTACTTTTGTATAGTGGAAGAAAGTGGAGATGCATCATCCATAATTTTATTATTATTATTATTTTTTTTTTTGGTACAGTCTGTGGCAAAAACAGGCAGTCAGCACATGCTCAATAGAAAGTTTCATACTTGTTGTGTTTGTGTTTTCTCTCCAGAAGTTATGAAAAATAAAGTCTTGTTGCATGTTATTGTTATGGTCTCCAGCGGTTTGTTGTTGTTTTCTTGTCTCCTTTTCTCATCTCCGTTTCTCAACACTGGAGAGTTTGACGTAAGAATGTTGCTAAGCTAACAGTTTTTTTTTTTTTTTTTTTTTTTTGCCTTTTCCCTTCACTGACCTTGACATAATATTCTGGAATTGCCTTATCTGTTCTAAGCATCCAATGGTGTTTCATAATTTGGCTGAAACTATTTAATATATATATTTTTTCTGCCTTTATGATTGAAGTTCATCTATGAGGCTTTAAAAATGCTGTCTAGGTAGGTCACACAATAGATTTTTGAACAGAGGTTTTGTCTCACGCTGTGGTAGTAAAAGACCCAGTTGATGTATGGAGCTGCATGAGGCACAACATCACCCAGCAGTGTTGTTTATCTATGATCCCATTACAAATTGAGAGCTCTTAGTTTCCAGTCGTCTGGGGCTCTACATTTATATGTGTCTGAAGATGGAAAGCTACTCTAACACAGTATCCTGCTGTCTAAGAAATGTGTGGTCCATCAAACCCTTTCAGATTTTCGTAATGGAAAGAGAGGCTCTCAAAATGAATGTCCCGAACATGGACACCCCCATCCACATTTTAATGAGCACAGGGTATGACGCTGGTGAGATGGGCAAGCACATTAAGCCTAAAGCCCGCAGAGAGCCAATGGGCCGAGAAAAAGTGAAACACAGTTACTGCTTGCCGGCCAAGCCATGTCAAGGACAACGCATTTGTTTTGGCTATCTTCCTGTCTGGTTCCAGCTCGGTGCCTGCCACAACACATTGTTGGATAAGACAGAAGGGCACAAGAAGTCTACTACTCAGGCAGTTGGCTGTGTAATACATTTAAAAATGCCGTTGAGCCATGCTGCAGTAAAGGCATTGAGCTGTTTGGCCGGAGGGGGCTGATGGGACATATTGTTAAACATTTTCATCTAGTGCACAATTTGGCTTGCCATGTCTTAGCATTTAGTTATTCAGTTTATCTAATGCCAGTATTTGTTCTACACAAATGAAGTCACACTGGGTTAAATTTACACTCTTGAGAGATAAAAAAAAAAAAAAAGTTGCATTGTATTACTACATTCAGTGTGGGAAAAAAATTATTTGAGCCTCTGCTGATTTCATACATTTACCCACTGACAAAGAAATGATCATTCTATAATTTTAATGGTAGGTTTATTTAAACAGTGAGAGAAAGAATAATAAATCAAAAATCCAGAAAAAATGCATTTCAAAAAAGGTCTAAATTGATTTGCATTTTAATGAGTGAAATAAGTATTTGATCGCCTATCAATCAGCAAGATTTCTGGCTCCCATTTGTCTTTTAAACAGGTAACAAGATGAGATTAGGAGCACTCTCTTAAAGGGAGTGCTCCTAATCACATCTTGTTACCTGTATAAAAGACACCTGTCCACAGAAGCAATCTGTCAATCAGATTCCAAACTCTTCACCATAGTCAAGACCAAAGAGCTGTCCAAGGATGTCAGGGACAAGATTGTAGACCTACACAAGGCTGGAATGGGTTACAAGAGCTTGGTGAGAAGGTGACAACAGTTGGTGTGATTATTCGCAAATGGAAGAAACACAAAATGCAAGATCTCACCTCATGGAGTTTCAGTGATCATGAGAACGGTGAGGAATCAGCCCAGAACTACAAGAAAGAGTCTTATCAATGATCTCAAGGCAGCTGGGACCATAGTCACCAAAAAAACAATTGGTAACACACTATGCTGTGAAAGACTGAAATCCTCCAGTGCCCACAAGGTCCCCCTGCTCAAGAAAGCACATGTACAGGCCTGTCTGAAGTTTGCCAGTGAACATCTAAATGATTCAGAGAAGAACTGGGTGAAAGTGTTGTAGTCAGATGAGACCAAAATCGAGCTCTTCGGCATCAACTCAACTCGCCTTGTTTGGAGGAGGATGAATGCTGCCTATGACCCCAAGAACACCATCCCTCCTGAGATGTGTGCAAACCTGGTGGCCAGTTAAAGAAACATCTGACCTCTGGCCTCTGCCAACAAGGGTTTTTTGCCACCAAGTACTGAGTCATGTTTTGCGCAAGGGTCAAATACTTATTTCACTCATTAAAATGCAAATCAATTTATAACTTGTTTTTAAAATGTGTGTGTTTTTTTTTTTTTTTTTTTTTTTGTTATTCTGTCTCTCACTGTTCAAATAAACCTACCATTAAATTTATACATTTATTTTGTTTTATTTATATTTTGTGGGCAAATGTACAAAATCAGCAGGGGATTAAGGGGGATTTTTTTCCCTCACTGTATGTAAACATATAAATGTAAAACAATAAACCAAAACATTTACAAAAAAATATAAACTTTTGTATATTTGTTCCCCTTACTCCACTACAAATTAAAATGTAACACTGTTCGGAACATAAAAGGAATAAAAAAAATAGTAAAACAAACAACAGTAGTGACATTCAATATAATTTACAATTACTATAATTGGCAAATTAAATTATTTAAAGTCAAACTGAAATTATGGGTGTGAGAAATGTCCCATAATAATAAACTTGGTCACATGTAACCTCTCTCATTTGGCACAAATCCAAATGTGTGCACTTTGCACTTGTTTTCTGTACTTGACGTTATAATTGCATTATGTAAGTTGCTTTGGAATGTAAGTCACAGCACATTTTAAATGATAAAGAAATGACTTGAATATTTTTAATTACATGACAGCTGAGCTGTTTACAACAAATTAGTGTAGCTTTTCCAGTAAGAAACTATTTTCTTTAACAGGAAGCAGTGTAGCATGACTAATGCTGCGTACATTTAAAATGCATTGTATTTATTGTGATTTCATGTGTTTGAGTTTGAGGCAGCCACACTAATTGAGACCCCAATAAGATTGTCATGAAAATGCAATTAGTTGCATAATTAAAAAAAAGATGTTTCTCCTTAAATAGCTCCAATTTAGTTAGACACTTTATTGGTAGCTAGTAGTGAATCCAACTACATTTTTTTTAAAGACTTGCTTGACTGCAGCTTTACATTAAAAGTAGCTTGTTAGCTGCAGTTTCCCTAAAGCTGACTTACAGGCAGGTGAGAGATAAAAGGAAGATCTATCCTGGAAATCAGTACAAAGTTGTTCTGACAGATCTGCCTTAATTTTTAATAATTCTGTGATGCCGATGACACTTTATGTTGGCTTTCGTTTAAAGGGGTCATCGGATGCTAAGTTCACTTTTACATGTTGTTTGAACATTAATGTGCGTTGTCAGTGCATGTACAAATGTACCCTATAATGATAAAAATCCATGCAGTGGTTTTTAATTAATCTTTAAAAATAATAACCCCTTTTTTCAAATCGAGACATTCTCAGATGCCTGTCGTTGTTGCGTCACACCCAAAGAGGCCGCTCCCATGATAGTTGATTGACATGAGCGTCTTATCTAAGATCAGTTGTAACAGTCTGCCCTCTTTTGTTTGGATGCCGGAGCAGGGATGTAAGTTAGACAAGAATATCTCCGATTGAGTGATTGAGGTGTTGTGTTGCTAGATGTAATAATGAATATAGTGGTCGTCATTTACTCCCGACATCTGAGCCACTGAAGATGCAGTAGATTACGTTTGTTTGTAAAGGGAATGCGCCTCCCGATCTACATATATCCATCTATTTTCGCGCAAATCATTCATGATCCAGCTTCACTTACAGCAAAAGTGAGTATAAATATGTTTTTTTTTATGAATCTTTGCAATCGCCTTTCCTAATGAAGTGCTAGTTAGCAAGTTTAGCGGCTAAACGCGGTTAAATGCGGCTAAAGTAAACAGGGTCGTCTTTCCACATAGAAAAGAGAGGGCGGGGCAATCATAGCTCATTAACATTTAAAGCAGCCTCGACCAGAATGAGATGATTTTTGCAGAGCTGATTTTGGCAAGGTAAAAAGGGTGTTGTTTTACACAGCCATTGAGAATTTTTAACCAGCGGATATTATAGACTTTTCATTAAGACCCTAAAGAATCATATCAACTTGTGGAAAATGGGCATCCGATGACCCCTTTAAAGGAGAAGTCCACTTCCAGCACAAAAATTTACAGATAATGTACTCACCCCCTTGTCATCCAAGATATTCGTGTCTTTCTTTCTTCAGCCGAAAAGAAATTATGTTTTCTGAGGGAAAGATTTCAGGATTTTTCTCCATATAATGGACTGATATGGTGCCCTGATTTTGAACTTCCGAAATGCAGTTTAAATGCGGCTTCAAACAATCCCAAATGTGGTTGTAAACGATCCCAGCTGAGGAAGAAGGGTCTTATCTAGCGAAACGATCAGTTATGTTCATTAAAAAAATACAATCTCAAACACTCTTCTTGTCTTGCTCTCCCTGAACTCTGTGTATTCTGGCTCAAGACAGTTAGGGTATGTTGAAAAACTCAAATCGTATTTTCTCCTGCATTTTGGAAGTTCAAAATCGGGGCACCATATCAGTCCATTATATTGAGAAAAATCCTGAAATGTTTCCCTCAAAAAACATAATTTATTTACGACTGAAGAATGTAGCATTAAGGATGTTTTTATGAATGCCATTTATGTATGTTTATAGATATACTTTTATTTAACCTTTTAACAAGTGTGTTACTTGTCTTCTCTTTTTAAGAACGATAAGGGGCAGTGTCCAGCTGATGTTGTCCCAGAGCCTCTAGACATGCCTCTTGAAATAGCCGACGCCGCGGTCCAGGCTAAAGAGTTGCGTGCACTGCTGCAGGAGGTCCTTCCCAGGCCCGACGCGTCCCTCCCTCTCCTGCCTGCCCGACCTCCAGGTCTACTCTCGGATAAAGCCCGTGCCCAACTTTCGAGTATGGGACTTCACATTGGTGACAAAGTTATCATCGCTGGTCAAAAGGTACTGAATTCTTAATTTCTTTGACCATGTAATGAACAAAAATATTTTATGTGGATTTTTATTATACATACAGCAGCCTCAAAAAGCATTTGGACATTTAAATCATACTCAGTTTAATCAAAATTTCTCTCAACTTAATCTGTTTGTTTGTTTGTTTTTAGGCTTTATATACAAATTAAACCTTATCTTAATTTTTCAAAAAATAAAAAATAAATAAAAATAACAACAATACAAATATTAACATTATTCTAACATGTATTGATTTGTTTATTTGTTTGTTCACTTATTTAATTATGTAATCTATATAATCTGTTAATATAATAATAAGTGGTGTCAAAATTAGCTCGTTAATGCAGGCGATTAGTACTTTCATTTTAACACGTTAAAAATATTTAACGCAATTAACACAGGGGTGGGGCTAGGTTTGGCCACCCCACCCACAACTACTAAAGAATTGCATTTATTTAGATGCAGAACATAATAACGAGCACATAAAATGTGAGACTTTTCAGATGCACGCTCCAACGTCACCTCAGCGTGTCTGGTCATATGTTAGTAAAAACGAATTGTTCTGTTCTGACAGCCGTTATACTCCGCTCGTAACACATGCTCTTCAAGTGCATGCACAAATATGCCCGCACGCGCTGTATTAGGCTATAGCCTATTAGAGGACTGCATCATTTTCAAACCCAAATGAAACTACGAGTATGTAGTTAGTCGTAGTTATGTCGTCAGTTAAGTCATGAAGTTACAAAAAGTGACTAAAGCTGCCTTAAAACTGTGCGTGTAAGTGTTTATTATTTAAGAGTCACATTTAAAGCAGTGTCAGATCCACTTCAAGTTCAGCAGAGACAGCTTTTAAAGTAACAGCAGCCAAAATATCCTAATAACCAGCTGTTAATCAAAGAACAACATTTAAAAAAAAAAAGGGAAAATCAGTAACTTCTGTAGTTCTAAGCTTTATATTTTATTTCATTTAGATTTTAGTGTTTAACTTTATTAAATTTGGCTGTATTTTGTTGCTGGAGGGCACAGGTAGGCACATACGACAGTTATTATAATGGGTTTATGTGAAGATTGTTTTAAGTTCACTTAAATTACAGGTCTAATAAATGTTCAATTGAAAGCTCTCAATTATACTGTAATGTTGATGGCTATAGTCAGTAGTTAAATATTAGGAAAATTCACAGAGACATCAGTTGGTATCAGTGATACTTGCCTTCAGTCATAAAAAAAGATGGCATTAAATATCAAAAATATACTTCCTTTATGTTGTTTGTACATTAATTTGAAGATTGAATGTGAAATTATTGCAAAATAAAAGTATAATTAAAAACTGTAATGTTAGGTGGGATTAATTGCGATTTAATTGTTTATTTCAGAAAAACGTGTGATTAATTAGTTAACACCAAATGTCCCTACAAAGGTCCTAAATCATGAAAATTATGAACATTTTGACATTGTGGGACCATTTAATGTGTATACATTTTATATGGATATATGTATGTGTTTATAAAATATTAAATATCTATGTGTTTTTCATGTCTAAACAAATGATAAATTATAAATTAGTGTTAAATATGTTAAATTTGTTGGGTAATGAAACCATTAAAGATACACTACCAACAGATTTACATCATAAAAATATGCCGTTTTTAATGTGTGCTGGGAAAAAATGTACATCTTCAGAAATCAAGGAAATGTGCTTGCTTGTTGGTCCTCGCATCAAATATAAAGAAGGGTTACAGAGGCGAAAGTTCAAGCGTAGCAGGTTTGCTGGGATTGATGCTGATTGAAGCCATTGAGAAATCAAATTAATAGAAACAGGTAACCCCCACACAATTATCCACAAAATGAGAGTTGTCGGAAAGAAATTACTTCATGCACTGCTCTTAGCAAAGAACTAAAACGCCACTGAATGATATCCTAATGCTGCACTGCGACCAAATCTGTCCTACATGCTGTATAACGGTCTGCTAGTCACTACAGCTAAAAGGCAGCTGCATTGCAAGCTGTGGCCCATTGTGACGTCATCAGTAATGGACAGGGATTCATTCAAATCTGTTTGCAGTTGGTCAGGACAATAGTAGGTCAGAAAACTGAATGAAGTGTAAAGAGACCAGAGGGCTTGCTCATCTGCATTGTCCTTGCAGAAATAATTCCTTTTTTTTTTTTTTTTTTTTTTTTTTTTTTTTTGGGTGGCTCTCGGCCTCTCATACCTACACACCAAATTATCCATTAATGAAATCCTCTGCCACACTGGGGCTAAAGTGAGCAGAGTGCCTAGAATCTGCAGATTGGCTAATCAAAACCCCATTATCTTCAGGGATCCTTGGCGCCGCTGGCTTTCTTTGATCCCCGTTTTACTTTTAACGTTATTTTTATCCAAGCTCATTTGCCTGTTTATGAATGTCGGTGCATACGAAAACAAGGTCGGCTCTCCGGCGACCAGTCGAACGGGCCTAAATACGTGCCGCTGTGTGTGAATTTGCTTGTTTGTTTCTGGAATAAAGAAGTAATCACTTTTCATTGCCCTCTGGAGTATGGAGCAAGATAAAGAGAGCGTAAAACAGGTCTATTGAACATGTATTATCACCTCGGCAGCCCACGTGGCCAGAAAACTCTTTCTCACACTGTCCCCGAAGAGCCTCCCCTCTGTTTGTTAAAGTGTTTCTGCAGGTTGCTCCGGTGGTCCCGTGATTGAATGCATTAAGGAAAAGTGTAAATCTTAGTTTACTTTGCGGCTTTTGCTTGTTTTATAAGGTCGGGACTCTGCGATTCTGCGGCAGTACAGAGTTTGCTGGTGGTCTTTGGGCTGGAGTGGAGCTTCACCAACCGGTGGGCAAGAATGATGGATCGGTAGCTGGCGTCCAGTACTTTACCTGTCCGATTAAACATGGTAAGAGTATTAATAGAAATGTTTTCGTGTATGATAGTGACTTGCCACTTGATAGTGGTAATGTTAATTAATGAGCTGAATGTTTAGCAACAAGTTAATCTTAATTTTTGTCTTAACCAGCTAACTAGACTGTGACAAGTGTGATCCTGTGGTATTTGAGCCCAACTAAATAACTTTTGAGCATAATGTTTACTAACTAGCTAATCTAGAGCAATGGAAGAAGTCAAGCAATAAAGCATGTCTTTTTAAAGTTTTGTGTAAACATATGATAAATGAGGAAAAATGTAATAAGTGAGGTATGATTCTATTTGAGCATAACTGAGTTTACTATTTACTAACTATTTGCTAGCACAATAGCAATTTTTAAAATAAATAACCAGTTATGAGTTGGACAGTTGTGATATGACAATATATACTGATAACAAGCTAACTAGTGAGCTTGATATTTAGCAAATCACGCACAACGGTTTGCCTAGGAATGAGTCATATCTCTTTCATAACCAGCTACAACTTTGACAAGTGTTGTTTGGTGGTATTTAAGTATAACTAGCTACTGTAACTAGTGAGTGTTATGTTGTAGTAACTAGCTAACCAGGCACAGCAAAGCCTCAAAAAAATGAATGATATCTCTTACATAACTAGTAATGACTCTGACAAGTGTGTCGTGGCAATAATTTGAGTATAACTAGCTAACTAATGAGTGTAATGTAATCTAATTTTTTATCTTAACCAGCCGATCTCTGACAGTTGTAATACGATGGTTTATAAGCATACTTAGGTAACTTGTCAGCGTAATTTCACTAACCAGGCACAACAAAGCACCAAACCAAATGTCATGTCTCTTCTAAAAACAGCTACAACTTTGACAAGTGTGTTATGGTGATATTTAAGTACTATAACTAGCTAACTATGAGTGTTATGCTTTAGTAACTAGCTAACCAGTCACAGCAAAGCAGCACATAATTAGTGATATTTCTTCCATAACTAGTTATGACAAGTGTGTTATGGCAATAATTTGAGTATAACTATAGCTAACTAGTGAGTGTAATGTAATCTCATTGTTGTCTAACCAGCTAAATCTCTGACAGTTTTAATATGATGGTTTATAAGTATACTTAGTTAACTTGTCTGCATAATTTCACTAACCAGGCACAACAAAGCACCAAACCAAATGTCATGTCTCTTCTAAAAACAGCTACAACTTTGACAAGTGTGTTATGGTGATATTTAAATACTATAACTAGCTAACTATGAGTGTTATGCTTTAGTAACTAGCTAACCAGTCACAGCAAAGCATCACATAATTAGTGATATTTCTTCCATAACTAGTTATGACAAGTGTGTTATGGCAATAACTTGAGTATAACTATAGCTAACTAGTGAGTGTAATGTAATCTCATCGTTGTCTAACCAGCTAAATCTCTGACAGTTTTAATATGATGGTTTATAAGTATACTTAGTTAACTTGTCTGCATAATTTCACTAACCAGGCACAACAAAGCACCAAACCAAATGTCATGTCTCTTCTAAAAACAGCTACAACTTTGACAAGTGTGTTATGGTGATATTTAAGTACTATAACTAGCTAACAATGAGTGTTATGCTTTAGCAACTAGCTAACCAGTCACAGCAAAGCATCACATAATTAGTGATATTTCTTCCATAACTAGTTATGACAAGTGTGTTATGGCAATAATTTGAGTATAACTATAGCTAACTAGTGAGTGTAATGTAATCTCATCGTTGTCTAACCAGCCAATCTCTGACAGTTGTAATACGATTTTTTATAAGCATACTTAGGTAACTTGTCAGCGTAATTTCACTAACCAGCTAACCAGACACAACAAAGCACCAAAAAAAATGTCATGTCTCTTTCAAAACCAGCTATGACTTTGACAAGTGTGTTATGGTGATATTTAAGTACTATAACTAGCTAACTATGAGTGTTATGTTTTAGTAACTAGCTAACCAGTCACAGAAAAGCATCAAATAATTAATGATATTTCTTCCATAACTAGTTATGACTCTGACAAGTGTGTTATGGCAATAATTTGAGTATAACTATAGGTAACTAGTGAGTGTAATGTAATCACATTGTTGTCTAACCAGCTAAATCTCTGACAGTTTTAATATGATGGTTTATAAGCATACTTAGTTAACTTGTCAGCATAATTTCGCTAACCAGGCACAACAAAGCACCAAAAAAGTCATGTCTCTTCCAAACCCAGCTGCGACTTTGACAAGTGTGTTACAATGATATTTGAATATATCTAGTAAGGGGTGATATTTACTAAGTAGTTAAAAAGGTAAACCTAGATAAAGCATCAAGCAGTCTCTCTTAAGTTTGTCTTAACCGGTCACAGTTGTGACAATAAGAAACAACAACATTTGACTTTCACTAGTCTATTTTTTTTTTTTTTTAAACTAATTATCCATGTATGTATGTCTTCTCTACGTTGAATATTTAAACTAGCTTCAACCAAGACAATAAGAGTGTGGCATTTTATTGGTCATGTGCTTGATATGATCATATTTTTTTATGTAACAATAGTTTTTCCTCACAGCGTTTCATTGCACCCTACTGGGCAAAAATTTTATTCATATATATTTGGCAATACCTAACCTTTTTTTTTTTTTTTTTTTTAACTGTTTTAATGTTTTTCAATATAATTTCTTGTCTTCTCTCAATGGCTAAGATCATTTATCTCTGTCCCTCTCCAGGAATCTTTGCTCCTCTTTCTAAAGTCAGCAAGCTCTCAGAACGCCGGAAAAACAGTCCCCGCCAGCCCACTGCTCCTGTCCCACACCCTAGACGGATTGACTTGGCACGGGTCACATCCAAGGTCAACACAGGTACATCTCTCACTGGCCCGGTTACTTAATGATCCTCTTTACAGCTCACAAACCCAATATCAGGAGGAACCCAGCGGCCACCGCAGACTCAAAGCTAATTACCATCCCAGAAGACCTGCTTGATAAATAAACTTACACAAGTGTGAACAGCGATAGTGGTGATAAAGCAGTTGCCGTTACTGCTTTATTCTGTCTCCTTCAGGGTTATAGAGACAATAAAAAGCCATGTGAGCACTGAGGAATCATTGAGGGAGTTAATGTCACTTATGTGGCATTACAGCATTCACCCCAGGGCCCGTTTATACAGATGTGACACCCACCGATGTGTAGAGTGAATGTGTAGACTTGTGTAGACTAACATGCATAAACTCTGCTTTTGTCACGTATACAAATGAAAGGGAGGACAAATGACTCATTTAAAGGCTTCTTGTATTATCATACATGACAGAAAACCTCTGAGGGATTTCGTACAAGGGAAGCTGACATGAAATACTTTTGGAAATTTGTCCTGTTAAGATACACCGTATAATTATTTTACTGTTTTATCAAAGAAATTGAGCTAATTTCTTAATTATTTGTATTGCTTTTGTGACTTTATATTAATTACAATAATACATGGAATAAATATACTAAAATTGTTACATCAGTATTTTATAATGAATGAGTGGATTATAGAATTATTCACTCAACTAATTAATTTAAAAATTGTTCAGTAATTAAATATTGCTACTTTGTATTGCTCTAAGACATCCAGTGATTGTTCCTGTTTTAGTTTCCTTTGGAACTATTTTTGTAGGTAGAGCAAAAATAGACTAATTGACAGTACTTTCTAAAAGTAGGTTACACTATATTGTATTTTCTTTTTGTTGAACTGTTTTATAAAAGCAATATTAAACTTGCTGAAAATTCTGTTGAAAATCACTGTTGTCGTATGAATATCAGCTTGGCTGCGAAAGTCGTGCTGATTTTCGTGCTGATATGATACTACTGATATTCATCATGAATTTTATTATTTTCATGTGATCATATTCTAGCCTACATTTTGAAACCATTTGGACCATTTGAAATTAACTACCAAAAAAAAAAAGTTAATAAAAGTAGTGAAAAAACGCAAATAATCATGACCAGTAACATGACCTACGATATTCTAGTCTTCAGTTATGATGATGATTGACTGAATGAATAAGTAAACAAACAAACAAACACATATATTCATACACACACAGACATATACTACGGTACATAAAAAGAAAAAAAATAATACGGAGGGGAAAAAAACATATTTCCCATACACAGTTCTAAGGGCATCAGTTTTAAGTACAGTAACACTTAAATATCCTGTACCTTCTGGGACTTTCATTTCTCATAATATCTGTCTACAGAGAAAGGTAGTGTACCCACACAGACTTCCATTAGTGCACTAATGCTGATGAACAGCAGTTCCTCTCATCACCTCTGTTACACTGGAGACTTTCCCTTGCTCTGTCTGTGTGGCCTCCTGAGTGTCGGTTGGTCTTTACTAGATTGGTGTAACATTGTTGATCTGTTTTCATATTATCTCAGAGACAAGCATTTCCACTGTGTCTTCCTCCAGGGCTCAGGTATTGCCCACTCAGACAGCTAAATGCAGACATATGGATCTCAATAGCTTTGTGTGGCAATAGCACTTTTATGAAGAGCCCTTAAGGCATTGTAATACGACAAATGTTTTTCTACTTCCCCTATTGAGTTTGTGCGTTGTGTATGTGTGTGTGGCGGCAAAATTTACTTAATTGCCATGAAATGCCACAGTTCAATCATTAGTAATGTCCTAAAAAGCTTAACTGTTTAGTAGCTATTTATACTACTACTACTACTACTAAGTTAATTTTAATTACTTTTTCATGAGTTTTTCATCATATTCATTCATTCATTTGTTGATTTATTGTTTACTTTTTGTTTGTTTGCTTGTCTATTTTGTTAGACATTTTTTGTTTGTTACTTTAGTACATTGTTACACAATGTTAAAATGAGACATTAGTTTTAGTTAACTATAATAACTGAATTTGAATGTCCTTAGCTTGTTTAACTATTAATAATAATAATAATAATAATAATAATGGCACTTTAAAGATTTTTCTAGTTTACAACTATATGCCTCAATTTAACTTAGAACCGAGTTACAAAAAAAAAAAAATAAATAAATAAATAATTATAAAAATGTAAATAATTGTGCCTAAAAAGTAATAATAATAATAATTATCAGACATTTTTTCACACTTTTTATGAGACTGCCATCAAAACAGGCACTATTATTTACATATTTGTGAATATTTGTCTTTCCTCGTAATTTAATTTAACTTAAATTTTGGCATAGAGCTATAAAACCTGCAAGAATGGTCACATCTTTTTAAAGAAGCAAAGATGTGTTTTATAGACAGCCTTGCTATGCCCACCCACTGTTTTTTTTTTTTTTTTTTTTTGGTTCCTAAACCTCTTTGTCATGTTCTTCTCTGCACCTTCACACTTTTTCCATTTGCGTACATCTTTTTGGTTGCGTACGTACATTTTGGTTGGGAGGGGTTAAATCACACTGTGCGCATTAAGACTAATATGCACATCCAAGGAAGACGACAGAAACCGTGCTCTGTAGGGCACTTGTGAGTCACTCGTGGGTCGACTTCAAATGTGACGCACATTCAAACAGCCAATTACCAGAATGCCTCTGCGTGCATCTCCAACGTGCTTACAAAAACCATATCCAAGCAACGCATTGTCTTTAAAATGACATTTTAATGATGTCATCATCCTCTCAGCCACCACAGAAGAAACCACGGCTGCATGTTGTCCTCTAATCAGTGCCATTTCAAGGTGTTGCTTTTTCACTTTTATCCCTGAGGTGATTTGAATAGTGGACCGTGGTGGATTTCCATGTTCCCCGTTGATTGATTGTCCAATGAAGCCAAGCTTAATGAGCAGTTCTCACATCAGGCTGAACAGACTGGCACTAATTTGTCATGAAAAAGAATGAGGGAGAAGTGGTCTGTTTGTTGCCGCTGTAACCCTTTGTAGTAAATCTTTTTATTTCATGCAGTTGTATAACCCGCTCAATTTCCTTTTGATGTGAACTGTTGATATTTAGTGGAGAATCATTCCTAGAGGTTGGAGATGTACTTACATTATCACATTGTTCATTTTGTCCACATATTTTATTTTTTCCAAAAAAAAAAAAAAACGTGTTCAGATTAAAAGTCCACCCATATAATTTGCAAATTGAGAAAACTTTTTATATTTGCTGGGCATTTTGTTTTGTTAATTTCAGTATTTCTTTGAGCAGTGTCATCCATAAAGACAGATGATGAGTCTAGCGCAGGCTTAATGCTTTTGCTTTAGGGTGGTCCATAAATGGTTTGGCTGCATAAGAATGACTTCATAAGATTGTGCTGTGAATATTGTATTCTCATTTTGAGCATCTTTAAAACACTCCACGTACCCCATTTGAATTGACTGAACCAGATTTCATGGACTCTTTTATAATTCATTTCCATTTTGCTACTCGTGATTCTTTAGTATTTATTACGTTTAGCACTGCACAATGCACAGTTTTTTCAAAGTTCATTTTTTTAATGATGCCGAAATTGCTTCTCCTCGAGATTCAGCATGTCAAAGTTAATTAGAACTTTTGAAAATGAAAGTCTGTTTTGTTGACTATGAAGCATATGTGTTTGAAGGGAAACAAAGAAAATGTTGCGAATGTGTTCTATATTTATTCCTGAGTCTGAGAACATATACGAAGCTAAAAACTTGTGACTGTCTGCCTGACTAATGTTCCCAAAAAATCTCAGTCATACTTTATTATTTTCATATTCACCTGTAGTGTCTAACTCTACACCTCTTCATAACTGCAGTGCATCTGTTTTGCTTCTATTTGTGCCTCTTAAATTATGTCTCTCAAATGTCTGGATCTATTAAAAAAAAAAGTTTTAAGGGGTCATCAGATGCTAAGTTCACTTTTACATGTTGTTTGAACATTAATGTGTGTTGGCAATGTATGTACAAATCTACCCTATAATGATAAAAATCCATGCAGTGGTTTTTAATTAATCTGTAAAAATAATATCCCCTTTTCCAAATTGAGCCATTCTCAGAGGCCGCTCCCACGATAGTTGATTTATATGAGCGTCTTACCTAAGATCAGTTGTAATGGTCCAACCTCAATGTTTTGATGCCGGAGCATGGATGTAAGTTAGACAAGAATGGAGCGATTGAGGTGTTGTGTTGCTGGATGTAATAAGGAACATAGTGGTCGTCATTTACTCCTGATATCTGAGCTGCTGAAGATGCAGTGGATTACATTTGTTTGTGAAGGGAATGCGCCTCCTGATCTACATATATCCATCTGTGTTCGTGCGAATCATTCGTGATCCAGCTTCACTTACAGCAGAAGTGAGTATAGTTTTTTTTTTAATTAATCTTTGTGATCGCCTTTCCTAATAATGTGCTAGTTAGCAAGTTTACTGGCAAAACGTGGCTAAATGCGACTAAAGTAAACATGCTCGTCACTCCACAGAGAGAAGAGAGGGGTGGGGCAAGCAGAGCTCATTAACATTTAAAGCAGCTTCAACCAGAATGGGATGATTTTTGCAGAGCTGATTTTGGCAAGGTAAAAAGGGTGTTGTTTCACACTACCATTGCAAATTTTTAACCAAAGTATATTATGGACTTTTCATTAAGACCCTAAAGAATCATATCAACTTGTGATCCGATGAATCCTTTAAATGTACACTTTGGGAGGCTATAACGGGGTCGTTTAGAAAAGGGGCCTGTCCAAATTTACCCAAAACATAAAGCCTAGAGAAAAACTCAAAACTTCACGAAACCTGCTAAGCACACGCAACAGGTGATTCTAAACAAGCATGCAACGTTTTAAGGCGATTGGACCACAGCTGGCGCTTTAACAGTTAAAAAGGATTTAAAAACACTGTATTTCTATGGTAAATTACCTGGGTTATTGATTTAGGTCGTTACAGGTTTGCTAAATAATGTCTTTTTTCATATGTGCTTAAATGCCTTAAAGCGCTTAAACCATGATAATTGTTGCTTGCAGCTATATTTCTAATTATTGTTATAATACAAGTAGTTACTCATTAAACATTTAATTGTCTGCTGTTCTAGTCTAATACAACATGATCAGCAGTGTTTCCACTGCTTTAGTACATGCTGTCTGTTTATGCTATTCATTCCAGTGTTAATACTGGTTAGTCTTAATGTTTGTAAAGGTCAGGGATGTCACCATCTTGGTTGTTTTGGTGTGCTCACTGTGCATACATTAGCATTTTAAGGGGTCCTAGGGGACCGCGTGTTGAAACACTTCAGTAGATGCTGCTGCTTTGTGTGGGCCTTGTGTACAGAACTAATGATTCTGATGCTTTTGTTTTTGTGGTGTCAAACATGATGTGCATTCTCTGTTTTACATGATTCATACAATGTAGAACAACTGTGGCCTCAAAACTCAAAGCATTAATGGACTCAATTTCTCAAAGCTAACTTTGCTTTTTTGAATCATGTTTGCTATTACATTGAACCAGTTGTTTACTAGTTTGACTGGATTATGTTAGCACCCTTAGATTCACATAGAAGAGTGCAGTTTCTACAGTTGTAGTTCATCACATTAACTATGGAAAATGCACACTAATATTTGACAACCAGAAATTGTTAAACAATAAATTGTTTGTCTTTGTAATTTATTTCATTGACATTAAATGGACACAAGTATGCCTTTGCTTTTCATACTGTCTCTACCTCCAAGAACAGTTAAAAGAAGATGTCCTTAGCTTTTAATTAATTCTGTATTTCTCCAGCACCACTGCCACCTCCTAAATGAGGGTGGGCTAATGCATTGGGCTTAGATAACATTTTTGGACTTTGTATTTTAATACCAGACTGTCTTTGGGGGCATTACAGTCTGTTCCAAAAGTCTTGGCTCTTCGTTATCAATTAGCCTCTAAACTTGTTTCATTAATGAACTCTTTAGCCCATGAAGGTCTGTGAATATGATGGCTTAATGAAAGCCCTCATTCCAAACTGCTTTCCAAGAGCTGGAAGGTTAAAACTGCTTCTCTCATGTGTCCCATTTCTTGGTCCTTTAAGTGCAGTGGATAAAGTTTTTAGGTCTTGTTAGATGTCTGCGGAGCTGTGCCAAGGCTCGGGCACTTTTCCATGGTTCCACAAGATTTACATTTGGCTGGAGCTCAGACAGGCTTCAAAGACGACATATGAAAGGGCTGGGATACTAAAATAATTAAATAAGGTGTCTTTTGCATTTAGTGTCTGGTATATTGCTGGTCAGTTTTTGAACAAACTTCTTACTTGGTGTATTAAACTTTGGTTTGAAACGTGTCCTGGACCATCTGAGCTACGGATATGGACGATCAATCAAATCATGCGAGTTGTTGAGAAGAGATGTGACCTTGTTTTAAGGCATTAGACTTACATCTGATTTACATCTGGCAGACAATAAAATAAATGAAAAAAGCCATATCTGGAGATCATAATATCATTGGCTATTTTATTTTATTTTATTTTATTTTATTTAGTTTACACAGTTCAACTTTAATGTCAAATGCCTAGAATTGTGGATTTGTATAGCATATTCTTCTGTATGTCTATTTATAATATAAACAAATCATTAAAACCAACACTGAGGCGATGACTTTGCCAAATATTCTGTGAAAGAACATTGTGTTAATACGGCCACTCATCAGGTAATCTCTAGTGAATAGAAATAGAAATATTATTTCCTGTTTTTATGTTTATTCTTCACTGCATGGACAGATTTTTGTGCTGTTCATATTTGTAGAGGTTTTTCATCCCCTGTCTTATCATGCTAATTATTTAGTATGATGATCACTGGTTAATTATTTAATTAGTTTGACCACTTAGTGCAATTTAAAGAGCTTAGTTGGAAAATTTATAGCACTGATTCATGAAATGCCTCTCTTGCAATTACTGATCGCAGCGTTATGAACCTTTAACACTTGGCTCATCAAGTGACATTCACACTGACAACTATTTGCGAGCTATTTGAGAGCTGGGAATGTGAAGTGACACAAGTGACAGCAACCAGTGTGGGTGTGTTAAAATTGTAACTTTATGCAAATGAGAGGTAACACAATGTGGTGAATACCAATAGAAGTGGAGCACATGTGATCTCCTTTGCGTGAGATGTTATATAGGCTAGAAGGAGGAAAAGTTAATGGCAACTGGGAGTAATTTTCCTATTCTGTATTATTATATATTTTGTGTGACGTGTGGCAGAAAACAGTGTGGAGAAACAGAAATTGTCATTATATCATGAACAGCTAGCTCACAGTCGAAGTCACAGAGTGTTTTTTACTATCATTTCTGTACACTTTCCTGTCCAGGATCAGTGGCACCTTCAAGAAATTTTTAATTCTGAGAGACTAAGAGAGAATTTTGTCAAATTCAAAAAATTTTTGTCCATAGAGATGGCTCATATAAGTTGAAATCTTCACAGTGATTTTAAAGGAGTAGTTCACTTCCAGAATAAAAAAATTGCAAATAATATACTCACCCCCTTGTCATACAAGATGTTCATGTCTTTCTTTAGTCAATAAGAAATTATGTTTTTTGACGAAAACATTTCAGAAATTATCTATATTATCTATATAGTGAACTTCGACGGTGCCCCCAAGTGTGAACTTCCAAAGTGCAGTTTAAATGCAGCTTCAGATGGCTCTAAACAATGCAGAAGCACCAACCCAGTGTTTACAAAGTGAACATTTAAAAAGAAGATCAAACGCCCTTTACAAAAAAAAGGTAAACAGCGATGTAGGATGATTTTGAAGTTGAAGAAGAAAACAAGATGGGAGTTTTTCAACATACCCTAACTGTATTGACCCGGATGTGCATTGCAAAGATGAGACAAGATGAGCAAGGTCACTTGGGCCACAATTATTGACAGTTATTGCAACGTCCTTTTCCCAAGTTTTCTGCTATAATTACTGATGAATTTGGAGAACACCTGACAAGAGCAGAGACCATTCCTTCATACAGAATCTCTCCAGATCCCTCAGTTTCCCATGTCCATGTTGGTGCTTCTTCTCTTCAGTTTACCCCACTCATTTTCTATTCAGGTCAGGGAACTGGGACTGCCATGGCAGAAGCTTCATTTTGTGCTCAGTGACACACTTTTGTGTTGATTCTGTTGTTTGTTTTGGATCATTGTCCTGATGGAAGATCCAACCACGACCCATTATAAGATTTCTAACAGAGGCAGTCAAGTTTAGATTTTTTTATTTGTTGGTATTTCATAGAATGCATGATGCCATGTATCTGAACAAGATGTCCAAGACCTCCAGCAGAAAAATATGCCCACAATGCTGCCAAAAAGCTTTTTGTTTTGTTTTGTTTTGTTTTGTTTTTTTTTTGTTTCATCTGACCATAGAAGCCAGTCTGTTTGAAGTTCCAGTCATGTCTGACAACAAAACATGCTGGAGTTTTTGGACGAGCAAGGAGGATTTCTTGAAACCTGAACAACATATGGTGATGTAGGGGCTGTTAGGCTTTCTGAACCTAATACTCAACTAATCTCTGCAATTCTCCAGATCTCCAGACTCTGGAGAGTCTTTGGCGCCTCAAACACTCCTCCTCACCGTACATTTGAACGATATAGACACACGTCCTCTTCCAGGCAGATTTGTAATGTATTTAGTTGATTGGGACTTCTTAATTACTGATGGTGGAAATCCTGATGGTGGAAATGGGGATTTGTAATGCTTTAGCTATTTTCTTACAGCCACTTTCTATTTTATAAAGCTCAACAATCTTGTTCTGCACGTCAGATCTGTATTCTTTGGTTTTACTCCTTGTGATGACAGATTAAAGGAAATTGGGCTTTGTGTTCCTCATATTAATGATCCTGTGGAACAGGAAGTCATGGCTGGACAGTTTTATGTTCCTAGTCACCCTGATGTGCTAAAAAAAAAAAAAAAAACATGTACATGAATGGAAATATACTTCAGAGATATTTTACTCATAAGAGTTTCTGGGGGTGCCAATAATTGTGGCCAACATGCCTTGGAGAGAAACATTTATTTCATAATGTGAACCCCCCCCCCATTGATAAGCCGGCTTTGCCCATATTTACCAGGGATGCCAATATTAGTGGAGGGCACTGTATATCTATAGCATCTATTCTTTAAAATGTGGCAATTGTGGTATTTTTATTTTTTTTTTACCTTTTAAATCAGCTTGCCCCATTGTGGTTTATTTCATTATACAGTAGTCAACGTTTGAAGTGGATCAGAAAAGTTCATATAAGTTGTCCTAAGACAAGAACAGGTATTGTTTTGGTATTAGAACAACTTTGAAACATTTTGATCCACTTCAAATGTTGACTACGGTAGTTCCGCTCTATCCTTACTCATTTCTGATCTGTCTTTTCACAGGTCTTCTTTCACGCAGTTGTTCCACCTCCTCTTCCTCTTTGGACTCCAGACAGACTTCCAGACGACCACCACGGCCACTTCCACGTCAGAGACCGCCGCTGCGGCCATGGCAGGAACGGACCCCTCCCAGCACCAGATCTACTCCTCCCCCCTCCCGTTCCCTCACCACCACCCCACATTCTGGTACGTCTTTGTTACAAACTCTACTTTTTACTATCTGCAATAATTAGCAATTTGTATTTGTATCTGCAAATAATAATATGCACTAACATTATCACTAAATAAACCTTAAAGAGGGATGAGGTTCTGATCACAGTCTTGCATCACCCACAAGGGCAAAGACTAATCCCACAGCAAATATGTAAACATAAATGAGTTATAAAAAAATTAATGCATTATCCCTTTGCTGAGTCTTGTTTTGTTGTACATTATTCACAGCATTTAAAGATGTTCAGAAACTAGCCATGAGAATGTTTAATGTTGTTTAAAGTTGCTTCCTCCTTGCATTTCTGCAAATTTTGCATAGGTGCATTACCGTCTTAAATACCGTCTTTTTTTTTGTGTGCTCTCTCTCTGGAAAAATCTTAAATTTTTTTTCTTGATAAAGCTGGGGTTCTCTTTGCCGGCACTTACTTAGATTATTTGAAGACATTTGCGTCATTAAAAACTGCACTGTATGACTAATTTTTGTTGGTTGGTTGGTTGGTTTGTTTGTTTGTTTGCTTGTTTATGTATTTATGTATGTATGTATGTATGTATGTATGTATGTATGTATGTATGCATGTATGTATGTATGTATACTGCCATGTAGAAAGTATTAAACATAACAATGCTTATAACTTTTCTATTTGTAACCTTTCTACATATCTGGTCACATGACACATGCAATTTATAATACATTTTAATGTATAATACATTAACACACTTTTAGATATTAGTAGTAGAAGGTTCATCCATATAGTGGTAATTTATTACACTTGATGTCATGGCATAATTTCTGTCTTTAGATTTTCATAGTAGTCGTTTTCCTGTTTTAGTTCTTTTTTCTTTTTTAAATGATAATGTAAGAGGTTATAAGATGTGAGATTATTATTTTTATTTATTTATTTAATTTTTTTCAGGAATTGCTCGCAGCAGGACCCCTTCAGCCAGCAGTACGGTGCAAGAGAGCCCAGAGGTGCATTTAGGGGAGCGTGTATTGGTGGTGGGACAAAGGACAGGGGTTGTCCGATATTATGGCAAGACCAGTTTTGCTCCAGGTATGACACCTTTGCCTTTCTAACAACCTTCTGCAGTATACGATAACTCTGGGAAGTGCGCTATGTGTCAGGGTTAATTGCACATTTAGAAAAATTTGATGGTTACTCTTTTGCCAATCTACTTGGATCCCTCTCCTTTATGTAACCTCCGGATGAATTAAAGCCATATTTCAGTAGCAGCATAAATGTTACAAGACGTCTAATATCACACAATGTAGAGAGAAACATTTTATACATGAGTAAAAGGCCAGCCACTCAAATTCACTTATTGCACACTTTAACTATCATTCTGATGGTATTTTATTTTCACTACTTTGCTAGGTCTTTATGTTGAATGCAGCAGTTTTCAAATATATACCGTACAAAGGTTATTCACCTAATGGGACTGAGGCTCAGGTGAGCTCAGCACTGTGAAGTTAGTTGCTGTATCAACAGCCATATAAAGTACAATAGATATTTAGCAGGATTTTAGGGACGCTTATTGTGTTCCACACCTCTTCATCTACTTTGTTTTAGAGGTCAAATTTTACAGATAAAAAAATGAGGGGTGTAAGTAAGTAAAATTTTCATTGTAAGTAGCATATTACCTATATTAAAAGAGAAGTCCACTTCCAAAACAAAGATTCACATATAATGTACTCACCCCCTTGTCATCCAAGATGTTCATGTCTTTCTTTCTTCTGTCGTAAAGAAATTATATTTTTTGAGGAAAACATTTCAGCATTTTTCTTCATATAATGGACTGATATGGTGCCCCGATTTTAAACTTTCAAAATGCAGTTTAAATGCGGCTTCAAACGATCCCAAATGTGGTTGTAAATGATCCCAGCTGAGAAAGAAGGGTCTTATCTAGCAAAACAATCAGTTATTTTCATAAAAAAAAAAAAATGTATATACTTTTTAATGTCAAATGCTCGTCTTGTCTGACTCTGCCTGGACTGTTTTTTTTCCGGTTCATGACAGTTAGGGTATGTCGAAAAACGTTAGAGATTAAAAAGTATTTAAATTGTATTATTTTCATGAAAATAACTGATGGTTTAGCTAGATAAGACCCTTCTTCCTCGGCTGGACTCGTTTACAACCGCATTTGGGATCGTTTGAAGGCGCATTTAAACTGCATTTTGGAAGTTCAAAATCTGGGCACCGTATCAGTCCATTATATGGAGAAAAATGTTGAAATGTTTTCCTCAAAAAACATAATTTCTTTACGACTGAAGAAAGAAAGACATGAACATCTTGGATGACAAGGGGGTGAGTAAATCATATGGGAATCTTTGTTTTGGAAGTGGACTTCTTCGTAAACGTTTGTGTTTTTTTTTATTGAGGAGGTCAGGTGCTTTCAGAAGTATTCAAAATGTCTGGCTAGAGAAGAAACATGGCTTCACACAGGCTGCTAAACAGACAAGAAACTTGATTTAATATTATTTGTGGTTGTGAATGTGAATGAACCATAGTCAGGATTCAGGTGCAGTTGTGCTTCATTGGTGAGTTATCACTTTATGGCAGCTGTAGATTGAGACACATGGGTTTTAAAACTTGAAGCTGGGTGAACAACTCAATATCCCATTTATTCTTCTTGGAAAGTAAGTTAAAAATTTATCATTGATTTGTATTTCATTAAATAAGCCACTGTGTCATTGTGCACATGAACTGACATATCACTGTATTAACTGTTGTGGCTTGTGTGTTTTTTTTTTGTTTTTTTATAAAATTTATACGTAAAGTTAATACATTTGATTCAATAAAATGTGATTGAGTAATGCCTGAATGCTGCTGGTTCATGGTTTGGGAAACTAGAGTAGCTGAACTACTGGCATAAAAAGCTTAAACACGCTCGCTCCGGTCCGCTAATTAATGACCGCTGAGTGCTGTTGAACTTAGCTCTGGGGTTTGTGTGGAGAGCACTTTCATGTATCAGGCAGTGCAGCAATTTCATCAAATCAAAAGCTGAACAACAGATTTAGAGAGAAGTCGGGGATAATTTACTTTGGCAGGTCTTATTTTCGCTAGATGTGCGTAATGTTCAGTTTCATGCACAGGAGGGACAGCGTATAATAAAATACACTATACACATCATACAAGCATGTATCATATTTTTTAAATAAAATGAAGCAACAAATCAGGACTTATTTTTAGATGTCTTGATAACAACTTTGAACACTTTGCATTCTCAAATGCATGAATTCTCACAGCCAGTTTCAGGGTGCCACCTGAAATAAATTTGAAGGACATTTCATGTATACTGGGTGTTTGTTGGATGCTTTCCCTTCATTATCCCATCCAACTTGTCTATTTCAAAAATAAATAAATCAGTTTTAGTTTTGTAAAAACATAAATACACAGACTTACAGTGCCTTGCAAATGTATCCGTACCCCTTCATTTTTTCACGTTTTATGTTTCTGCCTTACGTGATACAGGTTTAAATTACTTTTTTCCACATCAATCTAAACTCCATACACCATAATGACAAAGCAAAAACAAAATTGCCACAGCTTTGTAAATTTATAAAAAAAAAAGAAAGAAGTGCATTGCATAAGTATTCAACTCACAGCCTCAACTCTTTTGGGTAAGATTTGCAGCATTTGGCAATTATCTGCCATTCTTCTCCTCACCTCTTTACCTCTCAAGCTCTGTCAGGTTGGATGGGGTCAGACGCACAATTTCGCGTTTCTCCAGAAATATATGATTGGGTTCAAGCCCAGGCTCTGGCTGGTCCACTCAAGCACATTCACAGAGTTGTCTGGTAGGTGAATCTTCTGCCGAGTCTGAGGTTCTATCTCTGGACTCGGTTTTCATTAAGGCTATCTAAATATATTGAACTTTCCTTTTACTCTGATGAGTCATTCAGTCCCTGCCACTGAATAACAGCGCCACAGCATAAGGCTGCTACCACAACACTTTACTGTTGGGATGCTACTGTGCAGGTGATGAGCGTTGCCTGGTTTCTTTCAAACATGATGCTTGGAAATGAGGTTCTTCAGAAGGGTTCTTTTCTTGTGTCTTCATTGAGGAGAGGACTTAGTTTTGCCACACCACCATAAAGCCCAGTTTTGTGGAGTGTTGCAGCGATGTGTGTCCTTCTGTAAGTTTCTCCTATAAATGATAATGGAGCTCCACTAGAGTGACTCTCAGGTTCTTGGTCACCACTCTAACCAAAGCCCTTCTCCATCAATTGTTCAGTTTGGCCAGGAGGCCAGCTCTAGGAAGAGTCTTGGTTGTTTCAAACCTCTTCCATTAAAGGTAACGGAGACTACTTGTTTCTGTGAACCTCTTCCTCAGATGTGTGGCTTGATGCAATCATGTTTCTGAGCTCTACACGTAGTTTGGTTGACCTCAGAGCTTGGTTTTAGCTCTGATATGCATTTTCAGCTATTAGACCTTTTGGAAAGATGTGTGCCTTTCCAAATCATACCCATTCAATTGAACTTGCCACAGGTTAACTTCACTCGAAGTGCAGCAACATCTATGACCAATATGAATGCTTCTGAGCTAAAATTCCAACTGTCCCAGATAAGGTTATGAATACTTATACAAAGGCATAATTTGCAAAGATGTTAAAAACATGTTTATTGATTTGCCATTATGGTGTATGGAGTGTACACTGAAGTGGAAAAAAAGTGATTTAAAGAAGTCTAACATAAAGACAGCGACATAACAAAACGTGTGTGTGTGTGTGTATATATATATATATACTGTGCAAAAGTCTTAGGCCACTAGTATTTTCATCACCTAAAAAATGGTTTAAAGTCAGTTAAAGTCAGTCTTTTGCTGTAGTGTGTCAGTAGGAAATATCAGATTACATTTCCAAACATTCATTTTGCCATTAATCGTAATAATCCAGTGAGATTTTTGTTTGCACAAGGAGTCTGACAACAGCGAGTGCTCTGCACAGAGATCTGATCTCATCATCATCCAGTCTGTCTGGAATGACATGAAGAAACAGAACAAACTCAGACAGACGAAAGTCTCCAGGATGCTTCAAGAAACCTACCTGCAAAGCTGCAGCACTGTTAAAAGTTTTAGGCACTTGTGTAAAAATGCTGTAAAATGAGGATGCTGTCATAAATAGATTTTCTTTATCAATTACCTTCTATTAATTAAATGAAATCAACATTTAGTGCGACCATTCTTTGCGTTTACAGCAGCTTTTGCCCTAGGTGCACTTGCGCAAAATATTTCAGGTAGTTTTGCAGGTAGGTCTCTTGAAGCATCTTGGAGACATTGCCACAGTTCTTCTGGATTTACTCTGTTTCAGTTTGTTCTGTGTCTTCATGTCATTCCAGGAAGACTGGATGATGATGAGATTAGATCAGTGTGGAGCACTGACTGTTGTCAGACTCCTTGTGCAAACAAAAATCTCACTAGATTATTACAATTAATAGCAAACAGAGTGTTTGGAAATGTAAACCGATATTTTTTACTGACACACTACAGCAAAAGATAGAAATAACTTACTTTAAGCCATTTTTTTAGCTGGTTTAAAACTTTTGCACAGTACTGTATATATATATATATATACATTAAAACACAAATCATCATCTTACCAAATTATATTGTGACAAATCAATTACATTTCAGACATATGGCACTGTAAGCAATTCCGTCCCCTTCTAAGTGTGGCCACCATTACACTTCTATAATGAAACACATGTAGCACATGTTGTGAAGCTTATTGACTGTTTTTTTTTTTTTTTTTTTCTTTTTTTTAATAACTGAACTCTGGCTCGACAAGAGTCGATAGTCACTCATGAGGACTTTGAGCTTTTTGAATGACGTCCAAAGTCTCCTGAACATTGGATTTTCTCATTTGCTCTAAGCAAGTAGTTGTCTTAAAGCTGGAGAAAACCTAAACTTAAGTGCCCTCATTTGGAAGTAAAGTGTCAAAGACAGTAATGCCTTACTATTCATGCTTTTAGAAAAAAGAACACTGTTCTTATCCACCTTATCCATGCAGTTTTATTGATGGGGTACTGAAAGCCCTAAGGTGAAATCCATCTTCCTCTGATTGTGCCCTTTTCATGCTATTTGTACATTCGCAGAATAACGTTCACCCTGTGCTTTGTGCTTTGTTTACTAAAAAGAAACTGTTTGTTTGTCCTTGCATCACAAAACATTACAAAGCTTTTGGAAGAAATAACTGGATTTACTCAAATCGCAGGATTTGGTATTCGTTTGTTTAGGCTTGAGCTGTACTGAGAGATGACAGATTGGAGATTGTTTACCCAAGCTCAGGTCGGCGAGAAAATCGCTACTTTTCTCAAAATGTGTCTGCTTGTGCAATGTGTGTGTGTTTGTGTCCCTGACAGGATTTTGGTTGGGGATTGAGTTGGACAAGCCGAGCGGAAAGAATGACGGATCAGTTGGAGGAGTACGATACTTCAGCTGTCCTCCGAAACACGGAGTCTTCGCCCCACCCTCACGAGTTCAGAGGCAAGTGTGCCGTGGAGAATTTGCGGCCATAATCACATCTTAACTGAGTCTTATTTCTGGTGTCTTGCTGACTTCTACTCTGATTATTTCTAGCCGGCTGTGTCTTTGATTGTTGGATGAACATTTTGACCTTTCTGTACAGAAGTATTAATAAGATTGTGCATCGACATTTGCAAGTCATTTCTGCATGAGGGATGCAATGGCCCCTACAGAAAATAACCGCCCTGCCCTTGTCCTCAAAAGATATTTAAAATTAGATCCCAAGCTGGGATCTCAGATACAATTACTAGGCATTGTTGGCATAATCAGCTTTTTTTAGACAAATAACATATCAGCACAATATAAATTTGCTGTGCTGTCCTATTTTTTATTTATTTATTTTTTATTTTTTTGCAAGAAACACACTTTTAGCTTTATAATTTAACTTTTAGGTGGCATTTTCTATGCAAGTGTCACTAACTGTTGCTATTGTTACTTTTAAAAGCAATATTAGAGACTCTTCACATAGACCACCAACAACACTCTAGCAATCACATATCATGCTAAAAACTGCTCAGAGTACTGCATAGAAATTCTCTAGCAACCACCCAACCTACTGTAGAACTGGGGAGGAAAGTTTTACATGCAGAGGAAGGCGTCATTTTTTTCATGAAAGTTTATATTTGACTTTTGCTTATTTTAATTTGATGGGAAGATATTGGGAAAGGAATTACTTCTCTTTTACTTTTCCTGGTTTATTTTTCTTCCGTCAGTCTTCCATTACGGCTCTAATCCTTCCCATCACGAGCAGTCTGCCCTCCATTTGTCCCTCTATACCTTTTACAGCTTTATTCCCCTGCTGGTTATTCAACAAATGATCAATGTTCGTATCTTCTCCATCTGTCATGAATCATATATTCTTAATTCAGAACCATTCACCTATGCCATTCTCCTCTCTTTCTTTCTCATCGTATTTCTGTAAAGCGGCTGACTGACTGATAAGCACATTGTCCTAGAAGCTTTTTTCGTTCGGTCTTCTTAATTAACCCTCAGGGCAGCCAAAGCTGAACCAGGAAAGATTCTAACCTACTTTTTTTTCAGTTTGTCAGAGACATTTTATGTCAAAGTGAAAACAAAATGGACACTATTTACTTTTTAATAGTGAAAAATAAATATACTAAAATGTATTTAAAATACTTTTATTTCATGCTAGGTATACTACAGATACATTTACATATTATGTACTTAATAAAAATACCCTGCAGTTGAACTTTTAGTATACTTAACTAGTATATTTAAAGTCTGCTAAATTGGAACAACAAATTTTGTACTTAATGCACTTTAAATGTGTGGAAGTAGTGCTGAAGTCCAACTAAAGATATACTTAAGTATATATGATTGTGCAAAAGTGGAGCTATAGCAAGTCTACTTTAGGTACACCTTAAATATTTAGCATTTAAAGACCAATATTATTTAAAGATCATACAATCCTCATGAGTAGTGATGTTAAAGGGCACCTCTTATGCAAAATCCTCTTTTAGAAGGTGTTTGGACAGGAATGTGTGATGGAATTGTGTGTACACAGCCATCTTAGAATAATAATAAAAAAACATTTTTTTTTTTTTTTTTTTTTTTTTTTTTTTCTTTTTTCTTTTTTAATCTTCATAAAATCAAACAAGGCTCAAAAAAGCAAGCACTTTGGAGCCTGTCTGCAGAATGACATCATATTTCGTTAGCCCTGGCCACCGCTGTTGACTGACAGGAGCGTATTACCATATCCTCAGCCATTTTGTCTGCGTGTGATCGGCTTTGACGAAAGCAGTGTCCCGTCAGGAACACCCTTGCTCTGTTTCATGATCATAAAACATTCAAGGATGTTAGTGTTTCTGCTGAAAATGTCTGTTGAGGCTTTTTAGGAGTTTTACTAAATTTTCAAGTCTATGCACAACTACAATTTGGTTTTACAAATGTTTGTAAGAGTTTATTTATATATCTTTTTGTGAAATTCATTGATATTTTTTGATACCTGTAAATAAAGGTAAGTGATTACATTGTGCAAGTTTTCATGGATTACTTGACGAATATAACAAAACCAGTAAGGTACAGACTTTATCTTGTTTGTTGACTATTTATACATTTATTGGATTTAACTAGGAAAATGTGAAGCTAAAAGTTTTGTAAGTTCATCTAACAGGTTACTGCAATTATATTAATAATAGGTGGCCTTTAAAACATATTTTAGGCTTAACATTAAGAAATGTGCATTGTGCACAAGTAGTTCTACAAATAAAGTGATTCCAAAGATATTGGTACTTTGAATTGATACTTGTGTCATTAAACTTCCTGTACTCATGGAATTAGAATAATACAAATTGTTATAGTTTTTGTTATTGAAGTGAATAGTAATTTAATGTGCATAATTCATTGGTGCATGTTATTCTAAAGCAAAACTTCCTTTTCAGCTTTTCTGACTGAGCCTGGTTTCTCCCAAGGTTATTTTTTCCCCCTTCATTTCTGTCACAGATGGATTTTTTGTTCCTTGCCGTTGTTGCCTCTGGCTTGCTTATTTGGGGACACTTAATTTCCAGCAAAATCGTTGACTTGATTGCACAGATACTGTTTAAAATGAACTGTGCTGGACTATGATTTCACTGAATCAATGATGAACTATTACTATTTCTATTTATTACTATTGTCCTTTTGCATTACACACTGTTTTCCTATTTAATACTGTGAAGCTGCTTTGATACAATCTGTATTGTTAAAAACGCTATATAAATAAAGGTGACTTGACTTTTCAGCTCACGTCCTCTTGGCTGTGGACCAGAGAATATACTATTAACCAATAACCGATAGTTATTGTAATGTTATTGTAGTTTTAGGATACTGTTGTGGTCAGTGCATGTCTCTGTTAATGTTAGTTAACAAAGGTTAGAGGAATAATAACAAAAATAATAGAACCTTAAAAAAGAAGTGTAACTATTAAGATATGCTGAGATGCATTCTCTATTAGAGAGGTGCGCAATGACTAATTTGATAGTCGTTTAAACAGAAGTTTTGTATCCGACTGGTCAACTAGTCTAAAAGCAAGATACCCCCAAGAGATGGTAAGAAAAAAAACTATGTACACTGCTCTCCAAAAGTTTGAAAACGCTCTAGAAAAGTGGGGTTTTGGACAATATTGGCATGAATCCTTTTTAATTTGTGATTTTGCACTGATAAGGCACAACACAAACTACGAAAACATATTTTATTACATAAACAGTTTATACATAGAAAAAACTTACATTTTAGATTCATCAAAATATCCACCATTAGCAGCTATTACAGCTCTGCATAATCTGGGCCTAAATTCACTGTATTCTAAACTTAATTGGCAATCAATTGTTGAAGCTATTAAGGTGTGCTGACCCAAAAATCTTTTTTAAAAACCTGGGCCAAGTTTAAACCAGTAACCAGGCATCACAGCTGGCAAAGGGGCATGTCTGACTTTGACATGTATACATTGCCATTATCATGTAATCAAAATGAAACTTATTATTGCTGGTCTTCAATGATAATGTCAAGTTACTTTAATGTATTTGCACCAAAAAAATGATAAGGATTTCCAAAACCACACTTTGCCAGGGGTGTTTCCAAACCTTTGGAGGACAGTGTATGTGCATGTATATGATAGCCTACATTAGAAATACTTATCTATAAATCACACTGTCAAATCACTCAATGAATTCCGCTTGCCGTACGCTTACCTCGCATTTTTATCATTTAATTTTAGGCGGTCATTAAAAAGGAAACAAAAGAAGAGCAAACACTCAGCTTCAAGGACTGCATACCTTGTCTATTCAGATCAGCTGGGGAAATACAAAACAATCTAAAATCAATCAATAGCATGAATTATTCATCTTCATATAACGTTAGACAACATATTAAAACACAAGTCAAAAACAATAGAAACGTTTATCAAGGAATAGCATTAAAACAGCTTTTAAAAACTTACATCATGCAGGCTATGTACATACAAAACAATGCAACAATGCTCATTTTACTTACTCAAGACCATGCATTTTTGTTCAGTAAATTATCAACGTGGTCTGGTGAACTACGAAAAAGGTGCTCAGCAGGAACTGAAGTCGCAGGCACGCAGAGATAAATGAAAAGCAAGCCGGTAGAGTTTTTAGAAAGTGCCTGGACATCCCACACCACCACCGTAGCTCTTCAAATGTTGGTTGTGCTATTATAATAAAGCATTGATTTCAAATTGCCATACTTTAAGTTGTGAACATACTAGTGTACTTTAGTTCTCCATTCTCAAGTAGACCTTCAGCCTCCACTTCCTCTTTTTAAAAAAAGGCCTCCTCGATAGGTGTTGGCAATCAAGTCAATGAGTGAGTCTGGCAGTTTTTCAAAAGAAAATCAGTCTTTAACAATTGCTGCAAATTTGTATTTAAGTCTGGCACTGTTCTGGTTCGACCACGATTCATGCTCCAGTCAGTTCCCAACAGACGATTTCACTCTGAAATACATCATGGAAGTAAAATGGGTTTTGAGTGCCATTTCATGTTGACTTCAAAAATGTTTATTTCAAAGATTTTACCTGTCCATTGGAGAATCAGTCTGGGGCTTTTTTCTGTCCTAACGTGTAAAGGTTTGTGATTTTGTTCCTGCTACATATTTACATGTCAAATTGTTTATGACAATTTTGACAAGCATTTGTCAAAATAAACCCATGTGACTGTCACTATTTTGAAGTGATAAATTTGTTGTTTGACAGCTAACAGAGTATACGCAAGGGTAAAATAATGTATCTTGACAGATTTCTGGCAGAGCGTCAGTTGTAAAGGTGCAGTGGAAGAAGTAATACTGAACATTCACTTTGTTTTAACTAGCAGGATTCATGGCTCAGTGGACTGCCTGTCAGAGCTGTCCTCGTCTCGGATGAACTATTCCTTCACAGGTGAGCCACGCCGCTTGTCTGCTGTCTGATTCCCTCTCCTCTGTCAAATCTTTCAAGACTAAAGACGGTTTAGACATTGCCTTTTAATATAAAACTATACATTTTTAGATATTTGGTCACTTTAAAGTGGATGTCTATGTTTGTTTTAATGAGGAATTCGACGCACTCTCAGCACTTCCTCAGCCATAGCTACGCAGAGAGAACCAAGCCGGAAAAGTCAAGCAAACAGGTGGGAATGATATTTGAGAAATGTCATCATTTTGATTAAAATGTAATTAATTTTATGGTCTAATTTTGTTGATTGATTTTTGTGATAATGGGCAACAACAGCTGCAGGATAGTTAGGTTGTGTTAGACCATAATCTAAAGCCCATTCTTGAGATAAAAATTCCCATATGTCAAGAATTTAATTTTCAGCTGGATTTAAATTTAATTTTAGATAAAACAGGACTAAACCACCTATATACTTATACTTCTATACCACTGATATACTAACTAATATACTGAGAATAATATATGAGCAGAAGAAATGTATTCTTTAATTAGTATGCACCAAAATTAATTTTTTACATAAATTCCAGAATCGAAATTAAAGTTTTAATTTAACCAAAACTGAAACTTAAAAATTAATCAATCAAATTAATTTAAAGAGCAATGTTTGTATCATTAGTATACAAAAATTTCTGTTGCACATAAGGCAGTTGTTATATGAACCTTTTAGTGATTATAATTGTTTTTATTTTATTTTATTTTATTTTATTTTATTTTATGTTAGCCCATTTGTCCCACTGAATACAATGTTTAAAAAGGCATTTACGATTTCTGTTACACATAAGGCAGTTGTTATATGAACCTTTTAGTAATATAATTATTTTATTTTATTTTATTTTAGCCAATTTATGCCACTGAATACAATTTTAAAAAAAAGGCGTTTGCAGACTCTTTATTTCACATTTCTTTTTTTGTCTTGCAATTCCAAGTTTACATTTTGCAATTCTTCAATTCAATTCAATTTTTGAATTTTGAATTTTCTTTTGAAAAAAAGTCACAATTACCTTATTAGTCCAATATTATCTGGGGGGGAAAAAATAAAAACTGTTGTTTTGAATTTATATCTCATGATTCTGATTTTATTTTACAGAATTGTGAGTTTATATAGTTTATAACACGCAAATCTAACTCGCAATTATGAGGAAAAAAACTCTAACTTTTATTTTTATCCAATGGTGGAAACAAGTTTCCATAGTTTTACTTTAATTCATAACTGAAATAAAACCTTGACAGCAATAAATAAACAATGACAGCAATGAAAAGTTGCTTTCATTACAGATACTTTCAAAAATACTTTAAATAATGCATTAAGTAAAACTATAATGAATATGTAATATAGCGCTTGTGTTTTATCAAAAAGTTCCTCTCTAGAATTTTTTATTATTTTTCTAGCTGACTAATGAGCTATAGACATTGATCGGCCTTCCTAATGTGAGCTTAATGTTATGTGACTTTGTTTACAAGCTGTTTTACTGATGTCTTTCAGTTGAAACACTGAGCGATTATGTGAGACATTTAAGTAAGATATATTGTCTTTCAACGTACTTTCAGATCTTCAGTCATGTTTATTTCATGCTGTAACAAGTAGTAAAGCAAAAGAGAGTTTTATGCACTACATGCTTGAACTCTGTTCAACACCACATTAAAGAGCATCAAAACCACATTTTTTGTTTAAATTTTATTGAAAAATTAAAATACTTTAAAACCTTAGACTGCTTTTCAAAAGCAACAGCCCATATTGCAATTATTGGATGGTAGTGTTTAGTAAGGTTTGTATGCATCAACTGAAAACAACTTGAAAGAGATCTCGCCTTATCAAAATAAAGATTGATTAAAATATGAGAACTCGATATTGTCAGTCCAGCCTTAGCATCCACAACTAACTAGTTTACTTTTACACAGCTTATCCACATTGTTGCATGACCATCACATAATTTAGGTTCATTAGTAGTATTAATTAGTTCCCTGAATCCCATTCGCAAATTCTCTTTGTCTTCTGTTGTCGCCTCTCAGGAACCGTTCCAGTAATTTGCGGCGACGCTGGAGCACAGTCAGCGCTGGCTGGGGTACATCAAGAGCAAACAGCAGTGCTGGCTCAGGGCCTAACCGAGTGGGTGGCACCACCAGTTCCTCTGGCTCGGACGGCACTGTCAAACTCCACCTGGGCATGCAGGTCTTGCTAATTAGTGCCAATGAGATGGGCACCATCCGCTATATTGGCACAGCTGACTTTGCTCCTGGCCTCTGGCTAGGCCTCGAGCTGCGAAGCCCGAAAGGAAAAAATGATGGTTCTGTGGGCAGCCGACGCTACTTCAGCTGTCGACCTGGCCATGGGGTTCTGGTGCGACCCAGCAGGGTCACGTACCGTGGTATCAACGGAGCCAAGCTGGTGGATGAAAGCAGCTGAGACGATCACAGGGCGAAACATGGGCTTCCCATCTCACCACCCATCTGGCTTTCGCTTCGTGTTGTTTCCATGGATTTGTTTTGACATTTCGGCAACCTGAGGAGGCGTTTTCCTTCTAACTGCACTAAGACTCATGCGTTCACAGCTGATAAACTGTTTACTCCATTTTCTAAACTAACAAAATATGTGTGGTAGCAAATATTCCATGCTAATTCTTCTGAGGTTTTAATTTTAGCTGGAGGTTTATATTCTGAATTCTAGATGCTTCTGCTGAAGTAAACAGTAGCAGTCTCTGAGCACTTTAATAAATGTGGGTGAAGACAATGACTTGAATGACAGGACTGAAGACGTTCAGACAATTTAATAACTTCAAAAACTGTGATTATATCAGCTCCTTAAATCCTCTCACTTGTGAAGCATCACTTAGAGTTTGTCTAGTCTAGTTAGAAGGTGTGAGTCCCTTCAGAACATGGCACTTATACATTCAGAAACTTGCAATTTTTCATCTTGATGCAAGAGCAGTTACGATTAAATAATAAGCACTTTAATAGTATCATAATTCAAGATCTAATCAGCTCAGAGAATCAAAACTTGATTGTACTTGATTGTTCCACAGATGATATAGCAGTTGTTGCTGCTGTCAGACTTAATCAGGTTTTTGTTTTGCCTGTAATGAAGAACTGTTCTTGACTGAAAGATCCCTAATAGAAACTTAAGTCAGTTTTATGAAAGATGATATATAGACCAAACAATGTAGGCTGCATCAGGACCATTAATTTTCGGTTTAAACCCATATCAGAAACGTGTTTTTGGACGTTTTTTGTTTTGTATTGTTTAAGTCTGTAATAACAAATCAAGCAGTTGTTAAGTGACTCCATTATAATGAACCAATTAGTATTTTTCATATTTGCAGGCAACATACAGGCAAAGTTAGCATTTTATTGTGTTTATATTAGATCATAAAAATCCATACATTATAATTTGGATATTTTATTGGATATATTTTTCCATTTGTTTTTATTTAAATTAGGTTTAACTGGTTGATTCGCTTATGTTTTTCATTCCACTGATTTTAAATTCCTTTCCAAATTCTTAATTCAACAATGTCTAGGTTTTGAAGCAGTGTAAATGCAGGAATTACAGATGAATGATCTGTCAATGATCATATCATTTTGCACTAATGAGGAAATTATGAAAAGTCATTGTTAATGACATTTACTGGGTACCAGAGGATACATGAGGGTTAAAATGACAAGAAAACCAATAAATGAAAGGGGTTATAAAATGAGACAATTTCCAATGGAAGTTGGAGTCTTATTGTACATTTCAGCCTGTTTCCACAGGGGTGTTTTGTACTGTCTGTACATTATCTGCTTAGTGTTGGGTGCATATTTTGTGTGAATTGAAATCTAGTATTTTAGTAGTAACTTAAATCTGAATTATTAAATGTAATGCAGAAAGAATGTTTGTCAAATTTGTCGACTGATTACAATAAAAACTTCTAATATTTTACTTTTATTTTTCTTTTTGCCTCATCTTTACCCATTCTACATTATGTCAGGATTTCATTCATACTACACACGTTCATACGTACTATTTATAATGAAAATGTATTCAGTTTGCGAAGTTTACACAGAACTCACATGAACTATTCGGTAACACTTTACTTGAAGGGGTGTGCATAAGACTGACATGACACCTTTATAATTGTGACATGACACATGTCATGAATATGAAGGAGGTTTTATACATGTTTATGACACGTCATTAAGTGTCATTTGCCCAGTTATGTCATTTTTAATGTAAAGATGATATTGTTTGACATAAACCAATCATAACCTGTCTTTGTCATGATAACTTGACACTACCAAGACAACATAACCTGTCATAAATTTGTCATAAACATGACATAGCAGATTTATTATCAAACCTAATAAACTACTTAGCTTTATGGGTTAACATTACATTAAACTGTCATGTGGTCATGGGACCATTATAATTGTGTCATTAATATTTTTCTGACCACTTTTTTTTTTTTTTTCAGTTGTACAAATTGAATTTATCATTAAAATGTCATTAAGTGCTAGTACTCCGTCAAATAATTTTATAATAGCATCATGAATATTTTTTATTTCTTAATGTCAACTACAGTGGTGCAAGTTGAATTTGTCATTAAAATGTCGTCAAGTGTTAATACTCTGTCAAATTATTTTATAACAGCATCATGAATATTTTTCATTTCATAATGTGTTTTTTTTTTTTTTTTTTTTTTTTTTTGGTTTCCTCCAACAGAAGGTCAGATAATATAGACCATTTGAAATGTTCTAAAAAAAGATTAACTGGTGTTAGAGAAATGAATTCAATCATCTAATAATAATAATAATAATAGTAATAATAATAATAATAATAATAATAAATAAATAAATAAAATTGTATTTTATTGCATTTGGAGAGCAATTCACCCAAAAATTAAAATGAAAACAGTACAATGGTAGGTTAAGTCATGCAGAGTTTGGTCCATATCATTGCAAAAAAAAAAAAAACAGTTAATTGCAGCATCCCACACATTTATATTTTCTTGACATGCTTTTTTACATCATGGAAAAGTCTACTCAAGACACCACCATAACAGTGCAAAAAAATAAATAAATAAATAAAAAATAAAAATTTTGAGAAAAAATGTAAATTTGTCCAAATGAAGTTCTTAGCAATGCATATCACTAATCAAAAATAATTTTTGGATATATTAACGGTAGGAAATTTCCTAAATATTTTCATGGAACATGACCTTTACTTAATACCCTAATGAATTTTGGCATAAAAGAAAAATCAGTAATTTTGACCCATACAATGTATGGCAATTGTTAAAAAAAACTTAAGACTTGTTTTGTGGTCCAGGGTCACATATTTCCAACATATATAGCTGTCATATAGTACATAATTGTCTTGTTAATGTCAAGTTGTCATGACAAAGACACTGACAGGTTATGATGTATTGGTTTATTTCAAGTTGTCATAACAAAGGGATCTCAAACAATGTGATCTTTGAATTTAAAATGACATAACTGAGCAAATGACACTTAATGACGTGTCATAAACATGCATAAAACCTCCCTCATATTCATGACTTGTGTCATGTCATGATTACGAAGGTGTTATGTCAGTCTTATGCACACCCCTTCAAGTAAAGTGTTACCAACTATTCTTCTGATCCATGTTGGTAATGTTTTAATTGTAAAGAGTTAATCAATTAGAGTTAGTAAGTAAATAAATAATTCAGAGCTATTAGATTGACAAGCATCTCAACAAGATTAATTTAAAATTTTCTTTTTTTTGTATGGTGTTTATTTACACATTACACAGCTGAGATAAATGAACAAACCTGTTCAAGCAGTTTGTTGATTCGTGAGTCAGTATGTTCAGTATAATGACCCTCATTGTGCACTTACATAATCAAGATAAGGCATGGTATTTAAGAATTAATTTTCAATTCATGCAAAAGAAATCAGATTTCCTTTCAGACCTATTGGTTAATTTTGATAAAGCACTAATTGTGGAAGATTTTAACACTCACGGTGATAGGACTTGCATTTACTGACCTAATAAACTTTTTTGGAGACAAGCAAAATATCACCGGGCCCACTCATCGTTTTTATCATACTTTAGATTTAATTATATCACTTGGAATTGATCTTACTGATATGGATATTGTACCTCAAAGCGATTTCTGTATTGTGCATGCTGCGTATTACTGATATTAACTATGTGGCTCCGCGTTATCATCTGGGCAGAACTTTTGTTCCAGCCACCAAAAATAGATTCACAAATAACCTGCCTGATTTATCTCAACTGCTCTGTTTACCCATAAATACACACAAACTAGACAAAACTAGCAACATAGGCACTATCTTATCTAATACATTAAAAGCTGTTGCTCCCATCAAATTGTAAAAGGTTAGAGAAAAACGTACTGTGTCATGGTACAACAGTATTACCCATTCTCTCAAAAAGAAACTCGTAATCTTGAGCGCAAATGAAGAAAAACTAACTTGGAAGTTTTTAGAATTGCGTGGAAAAACAGTATGTCCAGATATAGACAGATTCTAAAAGCTGCCAGGGCTGAGCATATCTGCAAACTCATAGAAAATAACCAAAACAATCCAAGGTTCTCATTCAGCACAGTGGCTAGATTAACAAATAATCAGACATCACCCGATCTAAATATCCATTACAGTTTAATAGTAATGACTTTATAAATTTCTTCACTGATTAAACGGATAACATCAGAAATACAATAACAAATGTAGATTCTACAGCGTCTAATGCATCAGCTTCTTTCGCCAAGAAAAACTGCAATGCTTTACATCTATAGGATAGGAAGAGCTAAATATCACTGCGTCTAAACCAACAACATGTCTATTAGATCCTGTTCCCACTACCCACCACATTACTGAAAGACTTGTTACCTGTGGCAGAAGAGCCACTTCTCAATATTATGAACTCATTGTTATCTTTAGGTCACATCCAAAAACCATTCAAGCTGGCGGTTATTAAGCCTCTTCTTCAGAAACCACAACTAGACCCTAATGAACTTGCAAATTACAGACCCATTTCTAATCATCCGTTTATATCTAAAATTTTAGAAAAAAATGTTGTCTGCTTAATTGTGCTCCTTCTTGCAAAAAAATGATCTCTATGAATAATTTCATAGAGGAAGAGTTTCAGGCCCCATCATAGCACAGAAACTGCACTTGTTAAAATCACAAATGACTTGCTTCTCGTGTCAGCCCAAGGCTGCATCTCATTGCTAGTTTTACCTGATCTTAGTGCTGTGTTCGACACTATAGATCAGGGGTCACCAAACTTGTTCCTGGAGGGCCGGTGTCCTGCAGAGTTTAGAGACACCTGCCTACCTTTCAAGTATACCTAGTAAGACCTTGCTGGTTCAGGTGTGTTTGATTAGGGTTGGAGCTAAACTCTGCAGGGACACCGGCCCTCCAGGAGCGGATCTGGTGACCCCTGCTATAGATCATAACATGCTCATAGATCGACTACAAAACTATGAGGGTATTCAACGGCAGGCTTTGAGATGGTTTAGATCCTACCTGTCCGAACCACTTTATTTAAACGGGGAGTCATCTTAATTTCACCAGTAAAGTATGGAGTGCCACAAGGATCTGTCCTAGGTCCTCTGCTATTTTTAATATACATGCTGCCCCTTGGTAATATTATTAGAAAATACAGGATTAGTTTCCATTATTATGCTGATGGTACTCAACTATATATCTCAACACGACCAGATGAAACGTATAAATTATCGAAGTTAACTGAGTGTGTTAAAAATGTAAAATTTAAAAGATTGGGTGACCAATAATTTTCTCCTGTTAAGTTAAGACAGATTTTACTTATTGGACCAAAAGACAGTACACATAATCTCTCGGATTACAATTTGCAATTAGACAGATGTACCGTTACTTGCTCTACAGTCAAAAATCTGGGTGTTATATTAGACAGCAACTTGTCTTTTTAAAAATCATATTTCTCATGTTACAAAAACAGCATTCTTCCATCTTAGAAACATTGGCAAGCTAAGAAATATGTTACCTTTTTCTGATGCAGAAAAGCTAGTTCATGCATTCATGACCACTAGACTGGACTATTGTAATGCACTACTAGACGGTTGTCCTCCATCTACAATAAACAAGCTACAGGTAGTTTAAATTGCAGCTGGTAGAGTCCTTACCAGGTGAGCCCCTAACTAGTCTTCTACCACTCTACAATCCATCACACTCCCTAAGGTTGCAAAACTCTGGACTTTTGAGAGTACCTAGGATAGCAAAGTCCACTAAAGGAGGTAGAGCTTTTTCACATTTGGCTTCTAAACTCTGGAATAGCCTTCCTGATTATGTTCGGAGTTCTGACACACTCTTTCTGTTTAAATCTAGATTAAAGACGCATCTCTGTTGCTAAGCATTCAAATAGTGAATCTCATAATCTTGTACTCCAGTCATATCTGATCAGCTGCATATTATTTCCTGTCCATCACAAAACATGAGAAGCATAATTTTGGACCAATGGGATTTCATGATTGGCCATGCTACCCACCATGGTGCTGCAAAAATAAAAACTAGGCTTTCGACAAAAAGTCTAGTTGCTTGTTGTGGTTGGTTAGGAAAATATTAGGATTTGGTAAGGGAGTATCACATGGTGACTAGGGGCGACCATCTGCTCCATGTTTATTCAATATCATAAATTCAAGCAAAGGCTCAGTGCGCTTGACTGTCATATTTATGGAAACAGCTTGAGATGATTTGTGACATGCTGAATTAGTATCCATTCGAAAATGGATGGACTGTGGCCATGAAAGGACCCACATGGTCAGCATGAAAGCGTAGGTATGCCATGATATTCACACTGGCTCAAATGTTTTTAATAGACCTAATTTATGAGAGGGACACATTCCCAAGACATTAGACAGAATGGATCAATGGGTTCCTGCTGTTTATGCCAGATTCTGATCCTGCCATCTGCATGTCAAAGCAGAAATTAAGATTCATCAGACCATTCGTCAATGTTCAATTATTCAGTGTGGTGGTTCTGTGCCCTCTGTGACCTTGACTGATAGGAAAAAAAAACTCCATCACAATGTCCTGCTGCTCAAGCCTATCGGCTTTAAAGAGTTGACATACTGCGCAGTCAGAGATGACCTTCTTCACCTCAGTGTTGTAAAGACTGTTATTTTGTTTATTTGTGATCTTTCCACTGTATCAGATTGAACAGATAAGGTCATTCTCATCAAAGGCAAATCTTATGGGCCAACAAAAATGTCACTCGCTTTTTATTTTCTTTTCTCTGTAAGCTGTGGTGTATCTACAAATATATATGAGACAATATACAGTCATGGCCATAAATATTGGCACCCTTGAAATTCTGTCAGAAAATTGTTGCAGTTGCAAATGTTGTGGTATTCACATGTTTATTTATTTATTTTTATTTTTTATTTTTTGAAGAAACAGAACCCAAAAAATGCTTGATATTGATAAACTTAATATTTGGTAGCACCCCCTTTGGGAAAAAAAAAATTACTGAAATCGATTGCTTCTTGTAACCATGAATGACTTTCTTACACCTCTCTACTCGAATTTTGGACCACTCTTCTTTTGCAAACTGCTTCAGGTCATTCAGATTTGAAGGATGCCTTCTCCCAACTGCTGTTTTGAGATCTCTCTACAGGTGTTTTATAGGATTCAGATCTGGACTCATTGCTGGCCATTTCAGAACTCTCCAGCGCTTTGTTTGTAACTATTTCTGAGTGCTTTTTGAAGTGTATTTCAGGTCATTGTCATGCTGGAAGACCCATGACCTCTGGCCACTACATTGTGCCCCAAGGCTTCCAGTGCCAGAAGCAGCAAAGCAACCCCAAAACATCTTTGAACCTCCACCATGTTTGACTGTAGGGACTATGTTATTTTCTTTGAAGGCCTTATTTCTTTTTCTGTAAACAGTGCCATGATGTCCTTTACCAAAAAGCTCTACTTTTGTCTCATCTGTCCACAGTACGTTCTCCCAGAAGGATTGTGGTTTTGTCACATAAGTTTTGGCAAACTCCAGTCTTTTTTTTATCCAACGATATCCTCCTGGGTCTGCTACCATAGCGTCCCTTTTCATTCAGGTGGCAATGGATAGTGCAAGCTGACACTGTTGTACCCTGTGTCTGCAGATCAGCTTGAATTTGTTTGGAAGTTAATCAGGGTTCTTTATCCACCATTCGAACAATCCTTCGTTATAATTTTTCATTAATTTTGTTCTTCCGTCCACGTCCAGGGAGGTTAGCTACAGCGCCATGGGCTGTAAACCTCTTGATGATATTGTGCACAGTGGACACAGGGACATTAAGATCTCTGGAGATGGACTTGTAGCCTTGAGATTGTTTATGTTTTTCCACAGTTTTTTCTCTCAAATCCACAGGCAACTCTTTACAATTCTTTCTTTTCTCCATGCTCATTGTGACACACAACACAAAGGTTGAGTCAGCTTTTCAGAATCAGAATGTGCTTTATTGCCATGTATGTTTACACATACTAGGAATTTGTTGTAGTGACAGAAGCTCCACAGTGCAATAGAATGACAGTGACAGGACCAGACACGAAAAAAGACATAATAAAAAGAACAATATACAATTATACAAGACATACAATGTGCAAAAATACCAATAACTTTACAATATACAAAATACAAAATAAACAATTAACTATGTACGTAAGGTGCAATTAGAAGTGTAAATAAGTATGTGTGTTAAATAAATAACTGGATAAGTGAATGTATAATAGCATAGTGTGTTCTGCGTTTATTGTGAAGTGTTCATGAGATGGATTGCTTGAGGGAAGAAACTGTTCCTGTGCCTGGCTGTTCTGGTGCTCAGTGCTCTGTAGCGTCGACCGGACGGCAGCAGTTCAGAGAGGGAATGTGCTGGATGTGAAGGGTCCAGAGTGATTTTGCCAGCCTTTTTGCTCACTCTGGATAAGTACAGTTCTTGGAGAGTATGAAGGGTTGTACCAATAATTCGCTCAGCAGTCCGGACTGTCCAATGCGGTCTTCTGAGGTCAGATTTGGTAGCTGAGCTGAACCAGACAGTTATTGAGGTGCAGAGGACGGATTCGATGATGGCAGTGTAAAACTGTTTCAGTAGTTCCTGAGGCAGGTTGAACTTCCTCAGTTGGCGAAGGAAGAACAGCCTCTGCTGGGCCTTTTTGACAATTGCGTCAATGTGGATGTCCCACTTCAGGTCCTGAGAGATGGTGTTGCCGAGGAATCTGAATGTCTCCACTGTTATTACAGTGCTGTCCATGATGGTGAGAGGGGGGAGTGCAGGGGGGGTTCTTCCTGAAGTCTACTGTCATCTCTACTGTTTTGAGCGTGTTAAGCTCCAGGTTGTTATGGCTGCACCAGACAGCCAGCTCTTTAACCTCTTGTCTGTAGGCAGACTCGTCACCATCCTGAATGAGGCCGATGATTGTAGTGTCGTCCGCAAACTTCAGGAGCTTGACAGAGGGGTCTTTGGAGGAGCAGTCGTTGGTGTAGAGGGAGAAGAGCAGTGGGGAGAGGACACAACCCTGAGGAGCGCCAGTGCTGATTGTGCGAGTGCTGGATGAGTATTTTCCCAGCTTTACTAGTTGCTGCCTCTCTGTCAAGAAGCTGGTGATCCACTGACAGATGGAGGTAGGCACAGAGAGCTGAGTTAATTTTTGCAGGAGTAGGTTTGGGATGATAGTGTTGAAGGCCGAACTGAAGTCCACAAACAGAATCCTCACATAAGTCCCTGATTTATCCAGATGTTGCAGGATGAAGTGCAGTCCCATGTTTACTGCATCATCCACGGACCTGTTTGCTCTGTAAGCAAACTGCAGGGGGGTCCAGTAAGGGTCCGGTGATGTCCTTCAGATAAGCCAGAACCAGTTTTTCGAACGACTTCATGACGACAGACGTTAGCGCCACAGGTCTGTAGTCGTTAAGTCCTGTTATCTTGGGTTTCATTGGAACAGGGATGATGGTGGAGCGTTAGAAGCAGGAAGGGACTTCACACAACTCCAGAGACCTGTTGAAGATCTGTGAGAAGATGGGGGCCAGCTGGTCAGCACAGGTTTTCAGACAGGTCAAAGACTGGAGTTTGCCCTCCATTTCTCCAACTGGTTGCAAGTGTGATTACTATATTGCCCACGCCTGTTACTTGCCACAGGTGTGTCTAAATACAAATTACAGGAGCATCACATCCTTGAAAAGTAATTATTTCTTACAATTTTGACAAGGTGCCAATAAATTTGTCCAGACTATTTCACACTGTTCTGTGTGAAAATTTTTATTAAGTTCGACTTTTCGTCTTTTTTTTTTTTGTTTGTTTGTTTTTTTGTTTTTGTTTTGCGTGTGTGTGTGTGTACTTGTTTTTGCTACATTGTGGCCTGCGGTCCCCACAATGTTAAAAAATTATTAAAAATAGTAAATGGTGTTTATCTGAAAGTGTAACGATACAAACATGTTTTCTGTGAGGGCTAGGTTTAGGGTTAGGGTTGGGTTAGGGGATAGACAATATCGTTTGGTCAGTATAAAAACTATAGAAGTCTATGGAAAGTCCCCACAATTCACAAAAACAAACATGTGTGTGTGTGTGTGTGTGTGTGTTTGCAGTGCAAACAAAGACAATAAACATGTAAATACCAAAACATTTGCAATTGGAACAATTTTCTGAGAGAAATGTTGCATTTTCTGAAAGAATTGCAAGGGTGCCAATATTTTTGGAGACCAGCAGGTTTTAAAAATAATAATCAGTCTTTAATACAATATTAGGATGATCTAATATTTACTCACATTTAATAAACAAGGAAAAACATGGACACTGTAAATCTAAGTTTATGTTTACAAGAAAATAGTGAGTTAATAGTGAGATAATTTCTCTTTTCTGACTCTCGTCTCTCTCTCTCTCTCTCTCTCTCTTTCTGTATTTCGTCTCCTCTTTTGAAAAGTCATGGAAACGCTATTGTGGATGTTTTTTTTTTTTGATAGAAAACAGTTCGCCACTGTAGAGGTTTAAACATCTGTGATGATTGCCACTTCTTGGAACCCAGGAATGTGAAAACGGTCCATTAAGTTGATGTTTGCATTTATTGGTGCTTTCAAGTGCACTTCTAAAACTCCTACTTCTGAGCCTGGACATTCATTACAATGACAGGTCACACATTATTAGAAAGGTATATATTTTTCATTTTTTATGTCATTGTAATTTCTGTCACTTAATCAAAATACTTACATTAATACTAACAGTAAGTGCTACGTTATGTTTTTTTTTTTTTTTTTACGTTTTACTATTTACTATTTATTTAAAAAAAAAAAAAAAAAAATATATATATATATATATATATATATATATATGTATTAATATATATATTAGCATTAAAGTGCCCCTATTATGGCTTATGAAAGGTTCATATTTTGGTTTTGGGAGTCCCCAACAACAGGTTGACATGCATGCAAGGTCAAAAAACACTTGAATTGTCTAATATTATGCATTTGTTTTTACCTAATTTGCTCAATAACTCCCAAATTGCTTAATGGTTCATTTCCTCCTAAATACGTATTTTGCATGCTAAAGAGTACATGAGAGCAACAGTTTTTAAAGGATTACTCCACTTTCAAAATAAAAATGTCCTGAAAATTTACTCACCCCATGTCTTCCAAGATATTCATGTCCTTCTTTCTTCAGTCGCAAATAAATTTTGCTTGGTCATTTGACCTTGCCTGGTCATTTATGTGCTTGGAACTAGTAGGCTAAATACCATATTTCTGACTCCACTTGACGGCCACATCAAGTGTTAAAATCAGATTAGATCTTATGCGTATAATCATCAGACACTATATACTCTTCCTATTCCACTTTTTAAAGTCCTCCATGAATTCAGTGCTCCATGTATTCTATAGCTTATCTACAATGATGAATGGATTTTGTCAGCTTTATACACCACAAAGGTAAATTGTTGCTGGTCCACAAAACATGTGCAGCATGTTTTGCCTTTAAAAAAAAAAAAAAAATATTGCACTTTTGAAATACGGATTGCCTGAGCACTGAGTCACACAGTCAACCAAGCTAAGGGCATTCTGACATATGGACATTTTAATCAATATATAAAATCTCATTAAATGCTGAAACTCTTCAGTGGTCTTTTGTTCACCAATAAATCTTTGACAAATTAGGTTTTGAGTTTTAGATAAAGCATTAAATGTAGAAACAGATTTAGCTTTCATAAACCCACTAAACTCTGTCTCATCTCCACCAATAAGCTAATGTGTGGTGGGCATTCTGGCACATTATGGCTGTCATCGCATCATCCAGGTGGATGTTGCACACTGGTGGCGGATGAGGAAATACCCCACACAATGGAAAGTGCTTTGAGTGCTTAGAAAAAAGCGCTATATAAATGTAATGGATTATTGTTATTATTGTAAAATATATTCCATTAAGTAAAAACAACTACATCTCATTTCAAACCGCTTTAATCTTCTCCTCTAGTGGACAGCAGGCAGACAAGATGGCAACCTTTTCACACAATGGTGTTGGGAACTTAGGAGAACAGCCCTATTGAAATGTCAGATCTTACATACATACTTGCTTTACATCAGGGGTTCCCAATCCAGCTCCTGGAGGGCCAGTGCCCAGTAGAGTTTTGCTCCAACCCTAATTAAATACACTTGAACAGCTAATCAAGGTCTTACTTGTCATACTACAAACATCTAGGCAGATGTGTTGAGGCAAGTTTGAGCTAAACTCTCCAGGACCAAGTTTGGACACCCTGAATTATACCATAAGGAGCACATCATGTCCTTATCCTTTCAAGGCAGGAGTTTGGACAGTCTTGTTCCTGAAGGACCAGTGCAGAGTTAAATTAAATATGCCGCAACACACTTGCTTGGACTTTTCTAGTAATTATGAAGACAATGAGTAACTTTTTCAGGTGTGTTCAATTAGAATTGGATCATAGTGACTCCAAGCAGGTATAAACATCCCTGTATTAAGGTATACAAGAATGTATGGATAAAATTTCAACCATTCAGAATCATGTTTGGACTCTTCGGGCTAGATTTACTAAACAGGCCTAATTAGCATGAGACCGCAAGATCATAAAAGCGCCAATGAGAGTGGAAAGTTCTGTGGGTGATCTACTGACAATGCGCAAATTAAAGAACACAGGCGTAGCCAAATCATTTACATAATGGCCCAAGCAATCTACCAAGAACAGCACAAATTAGTAGCTATCAGGTTGCATGATTTATTTAAATACTCTCCTCCCATCAATTTTGCATCTGAAAGGAGAACTTTTGCGAATGCATATGTAATAAGGTCAGCCTAAAAAATAACCCTGTCCATGCTTTTTTATCACTAATTTTTCACAGTGTGTCTCTAGTAAAACCTGACAGTACTTTTTTTAATGCCAAAAGAGGGTTTGAGCTGGCACAAACTGTTAGTAAATCTGGATGTAAAGCTCAAAGTATGCTTCACTTTTTACGTGTACACAAAGGAAGAGCATACAGTATGCCTGACATGAATTTCATCATCAGAATAGTACAAGTATACTGTACACGCACAACCCAATTTTTACTTTTTTACTTTGTATGCGCAGGTCACACATGCACACTGAAGATATTTTACAGTAATCTGTCGTTCCACAAGGTGGAAACACTGTCCCAGGTTGTTGTTTCACTGTAGAAAACTGAACAAAAGAAACAGAACAACAACAAAATAGAGACTGCAACAACAACAGATGCTCACATTGACAAGCACTTGTGAGCAAGAGGGTATGAGACAGCTCAGCTTTGGTAAAAGAGTTCAAAAAAAGATTTATTATCAGTCATAACAGTCATAAAAAAAAAAAAAAAAGAGAGAGAGAGAGAGAGAGAGAGAGAGAAATTGTCCTATGTAGGGTTTGTAGGGATGCTAGAGCCTATCCCAGCGAAGGCAGGGAAACACCCATGACATAGCCAGTTCAACACAGGGTTAACACACATACACACTCATATTGGGGTCCTTTACTGTAAAAATGCTTCTGACACTTGAAAATGAATAATGCAAGGGTCTCCAAACTCAGCCTTATAGGGATGGCGTCCTGTGGAGTTTAGCTCCAACTTCACACCTCAACACACCTACCTGGACACCAGCCCTCCAGAACCAAGTTTAGAGATGCCTGCTTTAACATAGCATGCAAGTAAATTACACTCTTATAGTACAGGGGTCTACAACCCAACTCCTGGAGAGCTGTCCTCCTGCAGATTTCAGCTCCAAGCTCTGTTTTGGAGCAGGGTTGGAGCAGATGTCTGGAGGATGGTAGCTCTACAAGAGCAAGGTTGGAGATCCCTGGGTTTTAAGGACAACTTTCTGCATCACCTGTGCTGCATGTCTTTGGGTTCTGGGGAAAACCAGAGCACCCAGAAAAACCTCACCTCAACATAGGGAGATCATGCAAACTCTACACATTAAAGCTGCGGTCACACTAGACTTTGAGCATGCAGAATTCCCTTGGATGCTGCAACGGTCGTGATATGACGTCATGCTCTGCAGTGTCTTTTTAAAAAGTTAAATTCAACACATGGCAAATAATAAGACATCTAAAATGTAAAAACATACAATCTACTACACTTTCCTGCAGCACTGCAGTTTTAAATTTATATTATTTTAATTCAGCTAAGAGGGCATGCTGTGACATATCGATCTGCTTTTGGTCATACAGTGTTACGTGAATTCACAGGTCAGAGCTTACCAAGCTTGAACTTTGGAATGCAGCAATATGTGAAAACTTTTCGCATAGGCTTGTGTTTCTGGTCTGACGCATTCGCATGCGTATGAATGGAAGTCAATGGAACGAAAAGTGCAGTGTGACCGCCCCAAGGCAGGGCAACTTCAGTCCTGGAGGGCCACTGCCCTGCAGAGTTTAGCTCCAACCGTTATCAAACACACCTGAACAAACTAATCAATCTCTTTAAGATCACTAGAAAGCTACAGGCATTTGTGTTTGAATAGGGTTGGAGCTAAACTCTGGTGGACAGTGGCCCTCCTGGACCAAACTTGCCCAACCCTGGATTAAGGTCTCTAAGCTCAGCAGGGACTCAAACCAGAGTCCTTATTGGTATGAGGTAACAATGCTACCAACTGAGACAGCATGTTAAAACTGGGAACTGTGGCTATGCAAATAAGTTCCACACCACAGTGAGTCTTACTGTAGCTAGCTCTGATATCAACATATGATCACATTACTAAGGAGGTGTTAACTGGCAAATATCTTCTACTCGGGAAGGATTAAGGGGTTCTTTCTGAGCATTCTGAAAACAGAAAGTTAAAAGCTCAGCATTTTGAAGTTGAGTTCTGAAAGAAGAAATTTTGCGGAGTTTGCCATGACATCAAGCATATGCCCCCCTAAAAGCAAACATTTCCATGACTCTTCCATCTGCATGTTTCAGATGGTCAGAAGCTTCTGTACCAACTTCTGCAACTTTCCAGGCGTTGACTGCAAAATGTTAAAAATACATAACAAAACTCTTTCCAGAGACTATTGCATTAGTATGCATTTTCAGTATATGATTTTCTAATTTGCCTGCTCCTGGAGAGCTACTGCGCTGCAGATTTCAGCTCCAACCCCAGTCAAACACACCTGAAGCAGCTAATCAAGATGTTCAGAGCTACCTGATAATTACAGGCTTGTGCTGGAACAGGGTTGGAACTGAAGTCGGCAGGATGGTAGCTCTCCAGCAGCATGGTTGGAGATCATTGCTACATACAGTACATTGCAAAAGTTAATTTTGCCTCAATTTTTTCACATTTTATGTTGTTTATTCATTTATTTTATTTATTTATTTTTTCATATATGTCTACACTCTATTTTGCCAAAGCAAAAACCAGATTTGAGATAACTTTGCAAATTTATAAAAAAAGAAAAAGAATATGACACTGCATATGTATTCTTAAAGGGGTCATCAGATACACAGTTCACTTTTTCATGTTGTTTGAACATTAATGTGTGTTGGCAATGTATGTACAAATCTACCCTATAATGATAAAATCCATGCAGTAGTTTTTAATTAATCTGTAAAAAATAATATCCCCTTTTTCAAATCGAGCCACTCTCAAATGCCTGTGTGGCGTCACTCCGACAGAGGCCGTTCCCATGATAGTTGGCCACGATAGACATAAACATCTTACCTCAGATCAGCTGTCACAGTCCGATCTCCATTGTTTTGATACTGGAGCAGGGATGTAAGTTAGACAAGAATATCTCCGGTTGAGCGATTGAGGTTTTGTGTTGCTGGATGATATTGACATTATATGACATTATAATGAACATAGTGTTTGGCATTTACTCCTGACATCTGAGCCACTGAAGATGCAGTGGATTAAGTTTGTTTGTGAAGGGAATGTGCCACCCGATCTACATAAATGCGCCTATGTTTGTGCAAATCATTTGTGATCCAGCTGCTCCTACAGCAGAAGTGAGTATAAGGGGTTTTTTTTATGAATCACTGCAATCACCTTTCCTAATAACGTGCTAGTTAGCAAATTTAGCGGCTAAACGCGCCTAAATGCGCCTAAATGCGCCTAAATGCGCCTAAATGCGGCTAAAGTAAACAGGCTCGTCACTCCACAGAGAGAAGAGAGACGGGGCAAGCAGAGCTCATTAACATTTAAAGCAACCTCGACCAGAACAGAATGATTTCTGCACAGCTGATTTTGGCAAGGTAAAAAGGGTGTTGTTTTACAAAACCATTGAGAATTTTTAACTAAGTATATTATAGACTTTTCATTAAGACCCTAAAGAATCATATCAACTTGTGGAAAATGGGCATCCGATGACCCCTTTAATTCTTTTTAGCACATTCAACAGGTATTAAAGTGTCAATTACTTTTTGGCTATGGTGCAAAAGTATGTATGTTTGTATTTATTTATTTTCATAAATTAATCACAAAACTGTTTTTTGCTTTGTCATTATTGTCATGGAGTATAAATTATGGATAAAAATAATATGACAGTGGCTGAGGGGGTTACAGATATATTGGTAATGCTCTTATGAATGTTTTAATATGGTGTCAACAATAATCACACTGTTCATGTGCTTTTTTTTTTGGTCAGTCTAAGAACCGTTCACACAGAACTTTTTTGTTTTATACTTAATTATTCAGCCTAAATAATTATAACTTTCACTCAAAAGTCACGATTTAGACAAAACCATGTTTCAGCTTGTCAACATTATGGTCTGTGACATGTGACAGTCTACTTCTGGTTATTTTTAATACACATTTTGTTTTGAGAGCAAGGCCAAACGTATTAAATAGTAATTTATTAATTTCTCAGATCTCATCATTGAATGTCAAATTACAGAGATTAACAGATACATGATACAATAAGGTTTTACAACATTTTTACAAGTGTGGTCACTTTTTCATTGCGATAAGCAAAATGAAAAGAAAAAAAAAAAAGAACAGAAAGAAAGAAAAAAATATAATAGCAATAAAAATCCCAATTTTTAAAAAATTTCATGCAATACCACTCCAACGTACGAACCTTCCATAAACCATATCAGACATCTTCCAAACCTCAGTTTTGAACTGAACAAGTAATTTTTTTTGTAAAGTCTACAAATGTTTATCTCTCTCAAAAATGTAGCATTTTACATTTAAATATACTGTTTATGGTAAACAGATTAGCATCAATGCTAACAAAGTGTCTATGACATTGTAAATTATGATATCATAAAGTCAAGAGGGATATAAATGAGTCAAATGTTTTAAACATATTTCAGTTAATATTCTGTGATGATATTAATATAGAACTTTCTATGAAGGTTAAAAATAAAGATAAAATTATTATTAAAAATAAAATAATAAAAAATAAAGATAAAACAATTTATTTTTCACAATGAGACCACTATTTAACAAAAAAATAGTGTAAAAAATTGCCACAAGATATTCCTTTGTAAAACCCTCACTATCAAAGACACTACAGCAGTTCTTTCTGATAGTATAAAAAGACCATCCAACATTTGCTTTTGAAATAGCAGCTTGATAGAACTGAACAGTAAGCAATATGACTATAACAATGAATATTTAGACACTAAAGTGACAAATTATATTTGAAAAATGAATTTTCCTCATCAGTATGCTTAAGTCTTTTACTTAAAGAAACAGGAATCAATAGAGCATGGAGGACAGTTAATGATGTTCTGCGCAAACAGGTGTAAGGCTCTTATGTACACAACTTTTTTTTTCAATGCTAATGCCAAATAGAAAACTAATGGAATGATGGATATTCAAGTAAAATGGCAAAATGTATTTGCACACAACCAGTGCTAAAGTTTCATACAGCATAAAGCTCTTTCACACAACTCGTCAACATTCCCTAACACATTGAAGTCTGTAAGTACATCGTCAAGTCTACTGGTTTTGTGTTGTGCGGAGGTCAAACTTTTTTACTCTGACGCACAGAGTTAAAACTATTTTACAGCCATTTTCTGCTGGCATTTCAAAATGCAGTTCATGGTTGCTGTACAATTTACAAGATGTATCATTATGTGGGTGGTTTAGGCGTACTAGATACATCAAGTACAGCACAAGGTCAAATGCTGTTCCATGCTAAAAAGAGCATCATTTGATGTTTTGGTATGCTGGAGCTCCAACCAAATTTCATAACTGATTTAAAAACCAACAAAAATTCATTAGCTAACCAGATTTACCTGAAAGACCATGCTGGTTGATAACCTTCCACAGCTGAGATGTGCTGTTGAACCTATTGGCTATGCTGGAAATTCATGCTAGCTTAAGTTCTCAACAAGGGTAAACTTCTCAACAAAGATATTGTGGCATTCAGAGAAAAAAAAAAGAGAAGCTTGACCTTTGACCAGTTTTTGCAGTGCATCAAAGCAACTGACAGGGCTTGTCATTTAAATGCTGTTTAAAATCGCAAGTCACGAGTCCTGTGAAAGAGCCTTCACTAACTAGTCCCTGACCAGTTTGCTACATGTTTCAGTTTCAACACCATAGCAACAAGTTCTCATCACCAAAAACCACCAACACTCATCAGTTTCACACACACACTATCCATTAGTGTTTTCTGTTACTCATTATGTTTGATGATAGATGAAAACTGCTGCGTTTAAAAGCCAACCAAGTCCAAGAATGAACAAATGATACATAATGAATGGGGGCAGTTTGCTTTCTGAAGCACACCCATTAATAATTTACATGACCTCCAAATAATAAATTAACAAATGAATAAATAAACAAGCAGGCAAGCAAACATCAACAAACCCGTTTTATTTTTTTTACTCCCCCATCATGGAAAAATATCACTGATATAATATAGTCTTTTTTCACAGAATTAGTCCTTGTGAAGGCTTAATCAGTTTATTTTTGTCTCTCAATTGTGGCTTTCAGAAACTCAACAATCTTTATCCAAATGACAGTCGTTCTGTTTCAGTGAATGATGCTTAGAGAAAGTTTCTCAGAGTTTCCAGCGCGGAACCTTTCCAGTCCCAGTCTCATGGCTGAAAAGCACAAAGATAAAGCACAAAGGGGCTTGGCAAAGGTGGACGTAGATGGACAGCACAGTGTTTTGCAAAGTGGGCACCGATAGAGAACGTGCACGGTTACAGCACAGTGGCGTTGTGCCCTTCCATTTTCGGGAGTCTGGAGTCCTGCACTGTACCCATGGTGACCAAAAGCGGGCGGCTGTCCTCGGGGCCGCTGGCCCGAGCCAAAGAGATGGGCCTCTGCTGGCCAGGATGAGGTGGGGGAGCCTGGGGCCCTGGCATGGGCTCCATGGGGAGGCCCTGCTCCTGGTAGCCATACCCGATGTTCCCACACGGGAAGCGTCGTAGTCTGTAGAGTGGAACTGGTGCTAGGGTGGCCGAATCCAGAAGTAAAGGGGTTGGGGCAGGTGGGGGAGGAGGGGGCAAAAGCGGTCGGCATAGGCCTTGTTGTTGTTGTTGCTGCTGCTGCTGCTGTTGGCGCTGGAGCTGCTGTTGGTACTGCTGCTGTTTGTGCTGTTGCTGCAGGCCCAGAGCTTCAGCTACTGTCACAGTCCGGCCTGCTTGTTCCTGCCCTTCACCTGGGATTCGTGGTCCGCTTGCCTGCCTTTGTGCCTGGGCCTGCTGTCTCTTCTGCTGCTGCTGTAGAAACCACGAGCCATAGGTGGGGTTCCACAGGTTGGTGGGCTTCCCGTTACGGCTCTCCTTCTCCGACGGATGGGCCTGCATGAAGCCCAAATTCACATGGCCCCCATCCTGGGTGGTTAGGGGAGTTGCAGAGGAAGGTTTGGCAGCTGGTACAGGGGCAGTGACTACCGGGGGTTGGTGGTGGTGATGGGGGTGAGGCTGAGATTGGGGAGCAGGTGGAAGTTTGCTGTCAGAGGAGTTGCTGGCCATGAGAACAGCCTCCCCATCTCTCTTAGGCTGATCGGAGTGGGCAGCAGATGAAGCATCCTCGGTGGCCTGAGGTGTTACAAGCAAGGAGGGAGCCGAAGGGTCTTCGGGACGCATGGGTACCCTCTCTTCTTCCTCAGGGATGGGGCCATACTCGACAGGCAAAGGCACATTCACCACATCTGGATCCTGGGGGAATTGAAAAGTCTGTTATTTACCCAAGCAGTCAAAATTCCCAGTTTAAAAAATTGGTGAGGAAGATTTTAATGATTTAATAAATGAAAACAAAATAAAATAATAAATTCTAACATAATAAATTCAATAAAAATGTAAATACATTTAACCTTTGTTTAAAATATACTTTACACAAACTTAAATTAAACCTAATGAATTAAATTACATTAAATTAAACCCAATTAAACAATTAATTACGAAGATTAAATAGTGGCATAGAGTGTTCAATGAGTGCTCTGCTGTATTCTGCATACTTTGGTAAAAAAAATAAATAAATAAATAAAAATAAAAAATAAAATCTCTGTGCACAGTATACATAATTACGGAGCCCCACACATGACATGCAAGAAAAAAAAATTGTATGATTTATTAATTTGTTCCCTCAGTATACTAGATAGTGCACACAATTCATTAATTCATTCTTTCTATTTACTAGATTGTGTGCATGATTTATTAATTTATTCCCTCGATTTAAGTAAATTGTGTACTTGATATAATAATTTGTGCCCTCGTTCTGGGCAAATCATGCACACAAAATAATTAGTTGTAGTTCCTGTCCACATACACGTTCTCATAAACATGTTGCTATGTTATGTCATGTTATGTTATGGATAGAGTTTGATTGGGTTTTATTTTGAGTTGGGAATGAGTTATAGAGACATTCTTAAAAACATTCCATGCAACGCTGCAAGCATTTTAATTGATCTACATCTACATTGCATACTGTACTAGTAATTGGATGATTCTACTGGCAATGTTACAAGCACTAGCACTTGTTAAGAGGTTATGATTAAAATGTGCGCATGATTTACTTAAAACTTGTGAACAAATTAGTAAATTGGCACGCAATCTAGTAAATCGAGGGAGCGAATTAATACATTGTGCACATGATTTACTAAAAACGAGTGCAAAAACTAATTAATCGTGCACACAATCTAGTAAATCGAGGGAATAAATTAATAAATCTTGCCCACGTTTTTTTGTTTGTTTGTTGGTTTGTATGTCATGTGCGGGGCTCCGTTCATAATGCATATTGCAATGCTGAAAATTGAAAATGCAGCTCCTAACAAACCTACTGTTGCACAGCATGAACAGACAAGGTTTTAAGATGTAGTACCTGCAGACAATAGTCAATCCTCTCCAGAATAGTTGAGAAGTTTGGTCTGTCTTCTGGTTGATGCTGCCAACTCTGTGTCATTATCCGGTACCTTTTTCACAAACAAAATAATATTTGTTTACTCTTTTCTTTTCTTTTCTTTTCTTTTCTTTTCTTTTCTTTTCTTTTCTTTTCTTTTCTTTTCTTTTCTTTTCTAGATATCATTGTATTACTGCCTCATTTGAGTGAATACAACTTTTATCAAATTCAGAGATACAAATAAGCCTTTTTCAGTTTTGTTTCAATGAGCAGCTCTGCAAGATTGTTCCCAAGTTGGATTAGGAGCTTAATTAAATCAAAAGCCCAGAAGTTTGATTATTATTATTATTATTATATTATGAGTTTATTTTTAGAGATCATACAGCTGTAAAAAGGTTAATGAGGACTGAAAATTTGACAATGGCAGGTTCTTGATATTTAAGAACACAGTTTACTCCTGGCCAACATTTAATACAATCCATTTCTGTTATATGCACTTATAGAAATAAAGGTACAAAAGCTGTCGCGATAGGCGGTACCTTTTCAAAAGGAATACTTTTGTACCTATTAGGTTCTAATATGTACACTTTAAGTACAAATATGTACCTTTAAGGCACCAAAATGGACTCTTTAGGTACAAACATGTATGTACCACCCCAGTGACAGATTTGTACTTTTATTTTCTGAGAGTGTGGAGTGTCGCATAAGTATCTTGCATATTTAAATTTAAGAGTCCACTCACACTGGCCCGGGGCAGTTCTTAGGTGGGTCCATCCGGCCTCCATTAGTAACAAACTCCAATACCTCTTGGTTACTGCGACTGGGGTATGGCATATAGCCCAGTGAGAAGATCTCCCACAGCAGAACTCCAAATGACCTGAAAAAAAAAAAAAAGTTGAAAGGAGTGATAGGTAGATATGAAAGCATAGTAATTATGGAAAGATAATGTTGGAGTTAAATATGTAATTATATTACAGCGCTCACCATGTATCTGTTTTTGAGGTAAAGATTCCCTCCATAAAGGCCTCAGGAGGCATCCATTTGACTGGCAGCATAGCACGGCCTCCTTTCCTGTAATAGCTGGCTCTGTGGAAAAACACATGCCCAGACAAAAAAGAGACACTGTTATGAATGCCCACAGCAGACAGCAGCAGAATGGACTGACTTATTAACTCCAGTTGCAGATCAGAGAGTGGAAAACCACTGGAAAATGAAAAGAGCAGAAATTAAATAAATTAAATAAAAATAAAAGTCCATGTGTGACTTATGCAAGAATGGAAAGATGGCCATTTCCTGTAGCTGATTTATAACACTGACTTGGTCCTTGGTCACTAAATTGGCCACTAAATGAAGACTGGGATTAATTGCACGCATGTGGCTTGGCTTTGTGTTAAAAGAAGAAATAAGTATTATAAAATAATTACTATTCATTTAAAATGGGAGTCTATTACTTGAATAACCTAATTGCTCTTTTCTGTCAGGTTAGAATTAGAGAGTTCACTTAAATGGTTTATAGAAAGTGGCTGACCTACTTTATTTGAGATGCCTTACCTAATTTGCATGTTTTACTCTAGATATAAAAAATGCAGATGTTCTAGAAAAGAAAAGTAAAATAACTAAATGTTGAATCTACACCCAGCCACTAGATCTGTCTGTCTAGGGTCCTAACCATTGATCCCACTGATTTTAGAGCGCGGTAAGTTAGGGTTACAGTAGACAGGGTTAGATTTAATGAAAAGTGAATGATCTAGTTCACTGGAGATGCCTTATAAAGAATTCAGGGAATCTATTACCACAACTTAAATACATGTATGCCTGCAAGTTACAAATTCTAATGTATTGATTTAAATAAACAGGTGAGTTCTGTTAGCACAATAATATCGATCATCACATCAACATTCTGAGTAATTCAAACCTGCTAGACCTGTTAGTGTATAATGCTGTTATGTTTGACATTTAAAAGTGTTCTGGTAAGTTCTGGTGATTACCACTGAGCTAAAAAGTAATGAAGTTATAAAGTTAGATTGTGAAAGGGCAATGACTGTGCTAATGCAAGTGACAAGTAATATTTTATTACTTCATTAAATGTACATGTTATATAAGTTACATTTAGTATGTGACGTTAGCTGTTAATTTGAACAAAAATAGATAAGCTCCTCTTGACTAAAGCTCACACTACAGGATTTTTAGCCCGATTTTGCCCCGATTTTCCCCTCCCGAGAATCGGAGCTTAAATCTTGTCGACCACCTCGATCGGTCCCGATGTTCAGCACGGATTATCTGGTAATGTGAGACTTTCACAGATCGAATCTTGCACCTCCTGATCTGCTCTCACACAAATCGGAGCCGCCCCGATCATTTCAAACATGTTTGATATTCAGAATTTTAAATCAGGATGATTACGGCTATGATTACATCAGTACTTTCACCACAGCCAATGCACGACTGCAAAACAGCTGCTGTACGGTCCACTGGATAGTGGAGATGGAGGAAACTGCTTATGCTTTTGTAGTAACACTGTATGTATAATATGTTGAAAACATACCACAACCACATGGAGCAAGGAAAGCTCTGGAGTGTAATCGTCTCAGTTTTCAACATACCGGGTCAGTGCATAAAGCTGCTAGCACACTAACTAACATTTGTAAACATTAGTTGCCGAAATGACGATCTGTTGCGTAAGATCACGTGAGGCACTCCCTCCATGACAATCTTAATAATACACTATATTGCCAAAAGTATTCGCTCACCCATCCGAATAATTGGAATCAGGTGTTCCAATCACTTCCATGGCCACAGGTGTATAAAATCAAGCACCTAGGCATGCAGACTGTTTTTACAAACATTTGTGAAAGAATAGGTCGCTCTGAGGAGCACAGTGAATTCCAGCGTGCAACTGTGATAGGATGCCACCTGTGCAACAAGTCCAGTCGTGAAATTTCCTCGCTTCTAAATATTCCACAGTCAACTGTCAGCTGTATTATAAGAACGTGGAAGCGTTTGGGAACGACAGCAACTCAGCAACGAAGTGGTAGGCTACGTAAACTGACGGAGCGGGGTCAGCGGATGCTGAGGTGCATAGTGTGAAGAGGTCGCCAACTTTCTTTCAATTGCTACAGACCTCCAAACTTCATGTGGCCTTCAGATTAGCTCAAGAACACCCTGGTGAAAAAAACAGCATATGCTGGTAGGCAGTGCGCAGAGAGCTTTGTGGAATGGGTTTCCATGGCCGAGCACCTGCATCCAAGCCATACATCACCAAGTGCAATGCAAAGTGTCAGATGCAGTGGTGTAAAGCACGCCACCACTGGACTCTAGAGCAGTGGAGACGCGTTCTCTGGAGTGATGAATCGCGCTTCTCCATCTGGCAATCTGATGGACAAGTCTGGGTTTGGCGGTTGACAGGAGAACGGTACTTGTCTGACTGCATTGTGCCAAGTGTAAAGTTTTTCTTGGAGGGGGGATTATGGTGTGGGGTTGTTTTTCAGGAGCTTGGCTTGGCCCCTTAGTTCCAGTGAAAGGAACTCTGAATGCTTCAGCATACGAAGACATTTTGGACAATTCCATGCTCCCAACTTTGTGGGAACAGTTTGGAGCTGGCCCCTTCCTCTTCCAACATGACTGTGCACCAGTGCACAAAGCAAGGTCCATAAAGACATGGATGACAGAGTCTGGTGTGGATGAACTCTGCACAGAGTCCTGACCTCAACCCGATAGAACACCTTTGGGATGAATTAGAGCGGAGACTGAGAGCCAGGCCTTCTTGTCCAACATCAGTGTGTGACCTCACAAATGCGCTTCTGGAAGAATGGTAAAAAATTCCCATAAACACACTCCTAAACCTTGTAGACAGCCTTCCCAGAAGAGTTGAAGCTGTTATAGCTGCAAAGGGTGGACCGACATCATACTGAACCCTATGGATTAGGAATGGGATGTCACTTAAGTTCATATGCGGGTCAAGGCAGGTGAGCGAATACTTTTGGCAATATATATATATATGCTTTTTTTTTTGCTGTATGCATAACGGTATACTTGTACATGCAGATCCTGAGATGAGACAATTGTTTTCCTAACTTGAATATACTAATCATAAAGCAGTAAAAGACTGAATGTAGCCACTAAATCCAAGTAGGACATGTACACAGAGACACATCCTTATTGGTTTTGGAACAACATTCCTAACAATCAGATTTTAGGGTTAAATCTGGGCAAAGATGCAATTGCAGATGTGAATTTCAGTCAAACTATGCAGAGAATATTCATGACCTGCAAATCATCTGCACTGTGGTTTTGACAATATATGCAAGATACTACATTTGTATGCAAGCAAGTGTTGTGTAAAGGTACTGTACAGTAGTAGCAGTACATACACATTTACATTTTGCATTTGGCACACCCTCTCATCCAGAGCAACATACATTGTATTCAAGTTGATGTGGAAATGAAAAATGGCATAAATAGATAAATCCTGTCTGCAATTTTTGTGAGCTCACTTTCTTGAAGCAGGTCCTAAATTAAACTGTGCTATGCAAATAACTTGTTTTGAATCTCTGTAGCACTGTTATAATACAGTTATTATTTAGTTATTATTTACTATTTCACTGTAGGAGATATTTTGAAAGATGTCTTAGTTTTCTCCATACAATGAAAGTCAGAGTGATTCAGTTTTGATTGGATCCTTATGTTCATCTTTGGTTGAACTATCCCTATAAGGATTTTGTTGCAACTTGGCACATAATGTCACTGAGACTTGGGACTCTGTAGCAACAACCTACTGTAAAAACAACCCCAAACTATCTTGGCAGCCTCCTAGAACACCCTTATAATGTGTAAGTGAGTTCTACACAGGCAAGCACCACATATTTTTCAAAAAAAAAAAAAGAAAAAAAAAAAGTAAAACAAAACAAAGCTTAACTGAATGCTGTATTTCCATATGTTTTATCTGAAGACAGATTCTTCACATTTCTCATAGTACGTATGTGTAGTATGTGAGTCTGAAACCATTTTCCTCACCCAGAGCTGATGTTATCAAGATCTAGTTCCAATATCTGACCCTCTGCTGACAACAGTGAAAAAGAAATAAAGTGAGAGAAAAAGAAAAAAAGAGACAAATAGGTCTTGTTTTTTGCCATCAGGCATCCTGAGGCTGCTAAAGCAATATTCTTGGGTGTGTATTATGCTGCGCATTTATCACACACACACACACACACACACACAAAAAACAAAACAAAAAAAAACTCCTAAACAAAAGCTTTTGCCAAATTTTTGACGATGCCGGACTTATCGAGCTCTGGTTCTATATAATCTAGTTTGTAGTTTGCTGGGGTTGTGGCAGCGAGGCCTGTTGTACCTCCCTCAGGAAAACACACCACACATACCAACATTACACTCATGTTTCCACCAATCTCAGTCATGCGAACGGATCTCACATGGCAGGACTCAAGGGACACCAACAATGAAACCCTTTGAAGAATGAAATCAAGAAGATCACAGAGAACCTTTGTATTGCTACTGACTATGTGGTCCCTGGTGGGATGGATTGCTGCCACAGGCGAGGGAATGGAGGAAAAAAGATGAGGCAGGGGAGGCAAAGTTTAGGATGGTGAAGTTCATAAACTCAATTTAAGACATATATCAAAATATTTTCACTATATTTGTATTGTAAATGTCAGTTAAAATAAATAAATACAAAATCTCATTTTATGATTTGATTGGGCAAAAATCTGTGTAGTGCAACATGAGTTTGATAGTTTTAATCTATTTCCTATGAATACAAATGCTCAAATGCAAACTGTGTGCGTTTTGCCTCAGAGCAACCATACATTTGTGTTGTGTTTTGCTTTCTTTTTATATATTCTTCATTTATTCTTCATTCATATAATCATTTATAATAATCATTATATTCATTTATATATTCATTTTATTGATTCATTAATTGATTAGTCATTTATATTATATTATAGTTGTTTTTTTTATATATTTTTTCTATTGTTGTTTAGTCTTATGACTGTGTAGCTTCAAGGGTTGTTTGTCTTCATGAATAAGAGATACAAGGGAATGTTTATAGAAACTCAAGGTTTATGGGATGTTGTTGTGAACCAGTTTGGTATAACAATACTTGTTGAATTTGTGTTCTCCAGACGAAGTCTGCGCATTGAGACATACGCAACTAAGACTATTCAATAAACTCTGCTCCTTTTTATCATCATACTTCGTCTCCTGCTTCTTCATTGGCTTTTTCCTCAGTCAACTTCTTGGCTGATAGAAGACTGTTAGTAGTGTTTTGGGTATTTTTGGGTACCAGACAAGACCTCCTGTTAACAGGGTTTGGGTTTCAGACTACTCTGCTGACGAGTTGCTCTGTTACCGGACAAACTGATATTTTCTGAAGGGATCTGGTGTCCGGGGCTGGATCATAATTGTCTAGGCATGGAGACAGCGATCTAACACCTAGAAAATAACAACTAAAGAAACTAAAAAAAATGTGGCCTTTAACAAAACCTTATAATTAATTTGATTTAAGATCAAAGTGTTTTAGCCCTTTAACTGTCACCCGTAGACATAAAAGTGCACTATCCAAACTTAAATTGTTATAATCCATGATCATTTTCTGATATGATTTTGACGGCCATTTCAGTAGTAATGCAATGTCAGATTTTAAAATGGGTGTCAAAGGATGAATTTTGAGGTTTCAAACTTTCAACTGCTATATAATTTAGGTGCACTCTTGTCATAAGTTAATCTTTTACTGTTCCTCCATAATTTTTAATAAAAAACAGTGGTAAAATATCTATTTAGGAGTCTTAGATCTTTCCAATGACATATAGTTTGTTATGATTAAAAAAGGATTTAAGTGTAATATAGTGAAGTAAACTTAGGCGTCAATCTGAGGGGACGGGTGACAGTTAAAAGGTTAGGGAGTTTACAGAAAACTCTTCTGTTCAAAATCAGCAAGACAGAACAAAATGCAACATGTAGAGATTTAAATTTTCAAAAACTAAGAATGCTCCATATCAGTTTAGTGCTCAAAACTCTCATACTCTTCACAAAACAATGAATTAGGCACAAAAACAGGGACATTGCTCATGACAAACGTTTGTACTCCAACAGTAACTGTCTTAACATTTATTGTTAAATGTGTTGAATTTACACAAGCTGTGTTTTGATGGTCATAGTGGTGTTTTATTTGTTTTTTAACTTACTATTTTAAAGCATGGTGTTTTAAAGAGGACCAGTTTAGAGATGCAGCTTTTCAGAAAGTTTTAGCGTACTAACATTCTAACAGCTTGCTGTCAACATCCTAAAAACTCCCACCAAGACACTGCACTTCTAAATGTATCCTCTTTAAAACACCATGCTAAACAAAGATTAAAGCTAAATAAACTAGTCAACTTCACTAATTGGTTGCTGGGAGACTGGTCCATTGTGTCCTATCCCTAGTGATAATGAAAAGCTGTCAAAAATTGAAGTAACCTCCAAGAGTTAACTACGTCCATTAAAATTGACCACATCTCAGCATCCTCAACTCTCGGAAGATGAGACGAAATATTCACGCAAACTTCCACTGTAATTCTGCCCATCCCCAATCACAGCTCTCAACTCCTGTGCTGTCTGCAGAGCTCAGCGGGAAAATGCAAGAAAAATCTACATCAGCAATTAGAGCGCACTTTTATGGCAACGCTCCGGAGGGAATAAAACAAGACTCCATCTTTTCCCTTTAGACTTCCTCTGGCTAATAATACCCTTCTTTCACCAGCTAAGTGAGCCATTTTCAGACACACATTCCAGTAGCGGTTGAGAGGCAGTCAAGCTCACAATTCCTTTCACTTTGTCACAGCGGTGCTGCCATCTCATCTGACGAATAATGTCAAAGGACGATTCACACTAGAGCCAAACTTTGTATCTCTCTAAAGACAGTCTAAAGCTTACGAAAACATGTAGAATGCTGGTCGTAATACAATATCACATGTCTTTGCTACCTATGTAAGATAAAATCTTTTGATTGATTGGTTGAGTTTCAGTGGTATCATCCACTTTAGTCTGCTTGGCAAGATAAGATTTAATTGTTGTTGACCTAAAATGAACTTGAGAGTCACTGTGCTTTTTCACATTATGGAAAAAAGCAGCTGTGACATTTTGATAATAGCTCCCTTTGAGCACCTTCCACAGAAAAAAAAGGTTTTGAGGGACACTTTACTTTAAAAGCAAATGCATGAGTTGCATATGATTGGCTAAATTCAGAATACTGATGTAATAAATGTACACTGCACAGTATATAGGGTGAATATGGGTAAAGAGGAACAACTGATAAAGTGAGAAAGTTAAGCTTGAATATGAATTTAACTTTAACAATTTAAAGAATTTACAACCACAAGCAGGAAAGTTGGTAGGGACACTTGTATGTTTACTGCTAGTTAAAGATTTACCTCAGATTTAAAAGTTCACCTAATATCCGTAAATGTTACATAAAAGATTTCATGATGTGAAATGTATCAGAAAGTGAAATAAAATAAAATAAAATAAAATAAAAATAATAATAACAATAAATAAATAAATAAATAAATAAATAAAATAAAATGCTGGGCTTTTATCAGGAGAGGGCTTTCAGTGTTGACAATACAAGAACAATTCACATTTTGCATAATTCAGCAATTGCTGTCTAGTTACATCACAGAAATAAAACCAGTTATCTTCCATTTCATGAATTCAGAACATTTATATACTACACAAATACAATGGCATTAAAAAGTTTGGGATCTTATTTATTTTTATTTTATTTTATTTTATTTTATTTTATTTTATTTTATTTTATTTTATTTTATTTTATTTTATTTTATTTTATTTTATTTTATTTTATTTTATTTTATTTTATTTTATTATTTTAGTTCATCAAGGCTAAATTAATTTATTCAAAACCATAGAAAAAAAACAAAAAAAAAAACAACATTAATATTGTGAACTATCATTACAATTCAAAATAATGGTTTTCTATTTTAATATACTTTAAAACAAAATGTATTCCTGTGATTTATTATCAATGTTGGAAACAGTTGTGCTGCTTTACATTTTTTTAGAACCTGTGATACTTGTTTAAATGATTCTTTGATGAATATTAAGTTAAAAGAATAGCATTTATTCAAAACAGAATTTTTTTTTCTTCTCTTATGCCTTAATGAGCATAAGAGACTTCTTTAAAAACAAACAAACAAACAAACAAAACAAAACAAAACAAAAAAAACAAACAAACAAAAAAAATTCTTCCTGAACCTTTTGAACAGCAGTGTATATACTGTATATGCATACTATACAAGTGTTTGGCAGTATGTTATATCTAACATAGCCATGTTTTATTCCTGAGCGTGCAAGAGAGAATGTTTGACCAGTTTGACCCACAGGTAAACCTCAGTATAAATAATAAGGAAATATAAATCCACCCTTTGAATTAGCTGAGCACTTACTTAATAAGTTTGCTTGGCTCTTGCCTTAAAATGAGAAATATGTTGATAATAAAAGCTCGCAAATGGGTTTTCAGAATGAGATACGCTTTCATCTTTTCTCAACGGAAATACTGTGGAGGAAAAACACAGCCACTAAACAGTCTTTCATATTTTATAGCCAATTGAATATTGAATATCAACATGGATGCAAAATAGAACTGTCATGCTTTTCAAATACGAGTCTGTCATCTCTAATTTCTGTAAACTGACGTTTGTATGTTTAATATTATTTTTATTTTATGTTGTTTTGTTTATAATTTTTATTTGTGTTACATTTGTGTTACTGTCAGGAGGATTTTAAGGTGAATTATGAGATTGTGATTGCATACAGAAATATGTAGCATACCTGTAGATGTCTCTGGCCATGCCAAAATCACCAATCTTGGCCACCCTTCCTGGACCTTTGCAGGTAAGAAGACAATTCCTGGCAGCAATATCTCTGTCAAGAAGAAGAAAAAAAAGTGTGCTTATTTTATAAAATTCGGTAGACAGACACATTTACCTCCGATATTTTTTTCCTGTCTGAAATAAATGAATGACAAAAAATATCTAGTTCTTTGTCTTGTGTTGTTTATGCTGTTTCTCGTTTCTCGTGTAATGTTGTTGTTTCCCCCATGGATCTTAGATTTAAAAAAAATATATATTAAAGAAAGCTGCATTTAGATCGCTCTCCTTGTTTTTCCTAAACTGCCAGGACACATATTTTAAACTGAAAAAAAATATTTTCTGTTAGCTTAAAATTTTTAGCATTGTTCAACAGCAATGTTGTGATCTGAAATTGTTTCCAGTAAATAACCTTCTTGAAAATGCAGGCATATTACCAAATTGAAAAACTAATTAACTAAATAAATCTATAGTAATTCTAGGCAGAAACGTCCAATGCCAATATGCCTATTGTCTAATTACCGATGTCCACTTTCGGAGATATCACACCACTATGAGATGCTGTCCACACATATTTAGAGCATGCAAAATTAATGACACCCCATCTATACCACTAACGATAAGAAAGATAGAATGCTCCAATTATAAACAATGAACCTGTCAACACTGCAGGTGTTTGAAATCACAGTTAAACACAAACTTTGTCTGTATCATAGCCTGTTGTATGATGGGAACATTCTAGTGTCAGTGGCCTCTTGTCAAACTCTAAGATAATTAAGTCAACAACACACACGTTTTGCATTCTTTCTTCCGTGGGTAGTATATCTGATTCCTATAAGCTGCAATTTTAATTACCTGTTGGTATATTCATATTACGTTTTGCTAACTCTGTTACATATTAATATTATGAGAATCGTGGTTCTTCTCTTAACACCCAATCCAGTTTCGTACACGTGACTCTGGACCACAAAACCAGTCATAAGTATCACAGGTATATTTGTCGCAATAGCCAAAAATACACTGTATGGGTCAAAATGATCTATTTTTATTTTATGGCAAAAATAATTAAGTAAAGATCATGTTCCATAAAGATATTTTGTAATTTCCTACCATAAATATATCAAAACTTATTTTTTTTTTATTATTAATATGCAGTGCTAGGAACTTCATTTGTACAACTTTAAAGCCAATTTTCTCAATATTTAGATTTTTTTGCACCCTCAGATTCCAGATTTTCAAATAGTTGTATCTCTAACAAATATTGTTCTATCCTAACAAACCATACATCAGTGGATGGCCCTTAAAAATGAGCCTTATGATTGGTTTTGTGGTCCAGGGTCACATAAAAATCACATTGCTAGAAGACAAAGGATCAAAAACTTTCCCTCCAATAGTACAATGGTTCATTATCAGCTCACTCGCCGCCTGAGAGTGTGACACTCTCACATTTTAAAAGATCAATGTCTAACATGGGAGATAGAAATTCTGGAGAGTTCTCGATTCTAAAGTCTAGGAGAGGTTGGTGAAGATGATGCTGAGTTAGAAGTCTTCAAAGGACTCCTAAGTTTACTCCAGGCTGCGGCCTTATTTTTCCATTCTTCAGAAACCTTCTACATCAAACCCTGTTCTCTCTCATCAACAAAACTTCAGCAACTCTTCAGTACTCTCTTTAAAAGAGGTGAGATGTGCAAGTATCAAACTTTGTCTCATGAATTAAGACACTGAGTATTATCTACCCCATTTTTGCAAAAGTGTTTTTGAATTAAGAAACTGATGTTTCCTTTAGGCTGTAGATCTGCTGAATATCAAATACTGCTATAACTTCATACTTTTATTCTTTAGTATGATTCATCCTTGCTAAACCAGACTCTCTCTCTCACTGTGCCAGTTATTCCCTACATCACGGGGACCAAATGTCCTGACAAGAGTAGAATATCTGTACATTTTGACCTGGGACATTTTTGGTCACCATGAGGTAAACAGCTTATAAAACATACAGAATGAAGTTTTTAAAAAATCTAAAAATGCAGAAAGTTTCCTGCTGAGAAGTAGGTGCCTCTATATACATTTCTGCAAACCTGAAAAAATGTACTTATATGTATGAATCACTGCGTTTTCCAGTTGAAATGAATGCTGGAGGCAGTAAAACTTTTATTTCTTTCACACATAGTGTGATTTAAGCACAGAGTTTTGATTAATAAACGCCTAATTTTCAGACGATTACTACAGCAGAATATTACATTATGGTTTTAAAACAATTTTAACATCCTGTACGATTTGAAAATTGATACTTTTGAACATTGTCATCACATATACAGCTTCATATGCATGAGTTTTCTAATTTAGTAGGTTTGCTTGGTGGCTCACGCGATACAGCTTTGCACTTTGGTGATAAAGAGCTCCTCACAAAATACATTTTTTAATCAGTTTTGCATTTGTTAACACTTAGAGTTGCGTTTGGTGTAGGGGATATTTCCAATGAGATCCTTTAGCGACACGCCCCGGATATTTGAATTCTGAACAGCTGCAATAAGTATCTCAAGCAGCGTAATAAAAACACAGCAATATGTGCCTGTACCAATGTAATAAAAACATGCCAAAGTCATGTATTGAATGTGTGTTTTAGCGCCACTCTCTGGACATTTCACTTTGAAAATGCCGTGAAACATGCAGTAAGGTACGTAATTACGGTGTTGCAGAAATGTATGTAGAGGCTCGTATTTCCAATAAGCTTGGGTTGGTTTCCTGTGAGGGTTATGTTTAGGGGTAGGGTTTGTATTATACAGTTTGTATAATATAAAACCATTACGTCTATGGAATGTCCTCATAAGACATGGAATCACAAAATTGTGTTAGTGTCCCCGTGTCCTAACCACACACGATTCAATGGATCAACACGCGATAAAAGGTATCTTTTCCATGTTAATCTGAGTTTTTGTCCTAACTATAGTCGTGACGGCGACACACGAAATTTCTATTTTAGAAACGCCACGGCTGGAGCAACAATATACAAACCAATGACAGTGAAAATCTCAGGTACGGATTTTGTGCTTTATTCAAAGTTGAATGTGTCGAATGTGAGTTTGAATATCATTTTGTGTGACCTTTATAGCCATACTGAAAGCAACAACAGAAAGTTAATCTCAGATCTTGTAAATAAATGAAAGGAAAGGTGTACATTAAAACTCAATGCTAACGAACAAGTGTATTCCATAACAAAGACAGTATCAGTCACTCAGTATGCATATTTAATAATGTTAAAAAGGTTTAATATTTATGAATTAGATCATAAACTTGTCCATTTCGTTGGGAGTGCATTGGACTTGGTTGTGATAGCAACCATAAGAATGGTTGTGATAACTGTCATTTCGCCGTGTCGCGTGTGGTGTGGACACCCAAACTGCTTGTCGCGTCGGGTGTAGTTAGGGCACAGTGATGTTACAATTTTTTTAATGTAGTTAATTACGTCTTGTTTGTATCACACTTGAGGTTGTTTGTTGTTCTGCTCATAACTGGAGTCACTAATGGTGCAGACCAGAGCTATATGCTTTAAAAAGTGTGTTGAATGAGTATTAGGAAATTATTATCTTTGGCCAACAAAGTAACATTCCACCCTAGAAGTTCTCAATAAGCATTTGCTAGATGAGTTTTGGCAGGTCGTCTAAGACTGATTCTGTCAGGAGATCCCTAGATCAGTTACTTCATAATTAATTATCAATTTTTTCCCCCTTTTGGGCTAATTTGTTACAATGTTGTGGCCAAAAAGACTACAAAGTGGTGTGTAGTTATGATGATTATAAGAGGTCTTGATCTATTCTTGTTTCTTTTTGAAGGTCATGTCATGAAAGTCATGTTTCCAATTACTTGTACTATTTGAAGGTATTTGGTGTTGCACACCCAATATCTGACAGCAATGGATTACGCCTTTTATGCTAAATAAATCCTCAGAAAGGGTAAAACGATCAATCCCTCTGGGTTTTAACCAAAAAGCTGAGCATGAAGGCCCAGATACATTTTAACTCGGCTGTGTGAGGAACTTCAGCAGGAAACCACAGATGGGTAAGTGTCTCAGCGTCCCTGTTCTATACCTGGATTGATGACCGGACTGCTCATGTAGCATAAATGAGCTCTAAGTGGACTCATTTTTCATGCCATTCTGGATGAGAGTGTCAAAAGGAAATATAAGTCCCACTGCAGGTATGAGAGGGAAGCAGAACTCCTGAATGGAGTCAGGAGTGCTGCATTTGTGCTGACTTCAGAAAAAATAAGCAGATCATCCATCTGTTGTTAAATCGATCTGTACTGTGTAGGTGTGTTGGGTTGTCACTAATTATACCTGTGGATGAACTGGTTCTCTTCTAAGTACTGGCAGCCGCGGGCAATGTCTCTGGCGATGTTGAGAAGATCTACCATGGTTAGACTTGAAGGATGTTCCTGGGAAACAAAGAAAAAGAAGTACACTTTAGCAAAGTTTTGAGAAGAATACTTATTAATATACTTAATATAATTAAAATAATATACTTCAGTGCAAACAGATTGTATTGTCTTTGGAGACATAACAGTGAGTACAGTATTTTAACAACTGCAACAGCAACAACAACAACAACCAAATAAATAATCCAAAACAAAGTCACAAACTAATGAAAAATGAGTTAATGGGGTTTATGCAATATAAGACAATGTGCACATTCTGTGACTCTCTGTGTGTGTATTCTTACTAGTCTTGGTCTAGTTTCCCTGAGGAAGCTCTTGAGGTCCCCTCCAGCCATCAGTTCCAGTAGAATGAAGCGAGGCAGAGCTTGCAGACTCACCCCGATACACCGCACAATGTTTTGGTGACTAAACTTGCTGTCAGAGGAAAAGGACAAGATATTTGGTGTTTTTGCTGTATGTCCTCATAAATTAGCCTGTGAAATGATGTATCCTGTGTTTTTCATTTTTACCTGATTATAAGAGCTTCCATGAGAAAGTCCAGTTCATCCTGCTCAGAGCACACCTCAGGAAGCGTCTAATAAAATAATAATTTAATGATCAAATCTATAAATCCTATTTGTAAGATTATCATGTGACACGATATACATGTTTTGTAAAAGTGTTCATATCCCTTCAGGTTTTTTTTCACATTTTGTTATGTTGAGGCCTTATTTTAATTGCTTTAAATTGCTTTTTTCCCCACATCAATCTACACTCCATACACCATAATGACAAAGCACAAAACAGATTTTGCTAATTTATTTGAAAAAAAAAAAAAAAAAAAAAAAAAAAAAATCCCATTGCACAAGTATTCATACCCTTTTTTGGGACACTTGCAGTTTAGCTCAGGAGCATTCGTATCGCTTGTAGATGTCACTACACTTCAAGTGGAGTTAGGCTGTGGCAAATTATTGAGTATAATGTAGAAAGGCACACACCTCTCAGTAAAAGGTCTATCAGTTGAAAATGCAAATCAGACCAAAAACCCAGCCCTGAGTTCAAAAGAACTGCCTCCAGAGCTCCGAGACAGGATTGCATCAAGGCACAGATCTAGGGAGAATTTCAGAAAAAATTCTGCTGCATTGAATGTTCACAGATGTATGTAGCCTCCATTATCCATAATGGAAGACATTTGGAACAACAAGTACTCTTCCTAAAGCTGGCCTCCTGGCCAAACTGAGCAACTGATGGAGAAGCGTCTTGGTTAGACTGGTGACCAAGAAGCTCATTGTCACTCTAGCTCCATGATTATATATGCAGATGCGAGAAACTTACAGAAGGACAAACATCACTGCAACACTCCACCAATCCGATCTTTATGGTCAAAATCAATCCTCTTCTCAGTGAAGACACATGAAAACCCACTTGGAATGTGCAACAAAGCACCTTAAGGACTCTCACATTGTAAGAAACAAGATTCTTTACTCTGATGAACCTCAGTTCCAAGCATCATCTATGGAGGAAACCAGGCACTGCTCATCACCTGCAGAGTAGTATCCCAGCAGTAAAGTGTGGTGGTAGAATCCTTATGCTGTGGGGTTGTTTTTCAGTGGCAGGGGCTTGTTAGAGTATAAGCAAAGCTCAACACAGCAAAATAGCCTTATTGAAAACCTAGTCTAGAGCATTCAGAACCTCAGAATGGGCAGAAAGTTTACCTTCGAAGAGGACAATGACCCTAAGCACACAGCAAGTGTGGCTTATAGACAATTCAGTGAATGTACTTGAATGGCTCAGCCACAGCCTGGGGTTGAACCCAGTCGAACAGTTCTGGCGAAACCTGTCTGCCAGCCCCCATCCAACTTGACAGAGTTTGAGAGGTGGAGAAGTGAGGAGAAGAATGGCAGATAATTGCCAAATGCAGATGTGCAAAACTTGTCGCATCACACCCAAAAACACTTAAGGCTGTGAAGGTGCTTCAACTAAATATTGAGATAAAGGTATGAATGCTTATGCAATGTACTTATTTCAGTGTTTTATTTTCAATAAATGAGCAAAGTTGTCATAAATCTGTTCTGTGCTTTGTCATTTTGGTGTATGGAGTGTAGATTGATGTTGGGAAAAAGCAGTTTAAAGCAGTTTAACATACGGCTGTAACATAACAAAACATGAAAAAAAAAAAAAAAAAAAAAAAAAAAAAGGGGGTATGAATACTTTTGCAAGGCACTGTAGCCTAACAGACTGTTTATACTGTAAATGCAGATCTTACCTTTACAGCCACTTGCATTGGGCTGGGCTCCCCTGGTATCCCAACGGCTAGTCCTTCATAGACCTCTCCAAATGCCCCATGACCCAAACCTCTACAAACAAAACATACATTAAGAATATTGTTAATAACTGAATCACTCCATATATTTCACATACTACATTAGATGATTTACTTTCATTAACTGTATGAACATGCTAGTACTTTACACTTTTTCAGCCCAACTGAACTGCAGAGAATTAGTGATGCTTCTAACCTGGTGAGGGAGATGTTACGCCGTGGCACTTCCTTCAGGTCGTTGATGGAGGCGGTCTTCCCACCAAAGCAGTAGTTGGGATTGTAGTCAGTCATGATGGTAGACGCTCTCAGTTTACTCAGCTTACAGTCGGGACTCTGTAGCTCAAGCTGGATAGACTGGAGCTCGGTGTGTTTACGTCTGTACACTGGACGATAATCAGCACAGCATGATGTTTTCATAGTTTGCTACAAAACCGTTTGCATAATGGGATAGTTGGCATTGCCAATGTGACATTCAAATCCTGGAAATTAACTATCAAAACTGCTGTTGTTTGAGGCACTTTTGGACAAACTAAATGGGATGCTAATTTAATTTGTTTATTGCCAAATCACATTTAATATTAAAAAGCTATTTTCTATGTAATTTTAATTATTTTAGTTAACTGTAACAACCTTGGTGGCAATAACATTTTATTGCAAATTTGTGGATAACTACATGAGAAAAACATCTACAAACAGTTTTCACAAACAGGCATGCAAGTCCAAGTTTGGTGGGCTTGACCCAGGCAGTAAACACATTAGTGCAGTGTGTGGAAGTGATTTATTCATAAAGTGGTAATTGACAAGGCTTGTCAGAGCCCAGTTAACAGCCCATTTATCACACATCTATTCAATTTATCACTTTGAGACTGCTACTACTGTGTAGATGGACAGATGATGTGTTAGGTGTCATGGTGCAGTGTGTATGTGTGTGTGTGTGTATCTGTGTGTCAACCTGTAGCTAATGCATTGAGCAAACAAGATGCCAAACACAAGACATGAATCCTCATTTTGAATCTCAACAGCCCAGTTGAATGATTATATTGTTTCTTTAAAAGCACATTCAGTAGTTTTGAGCATTCAATAGTTACCTCATTATAAAAAATAAATAAATAAATAAATAAAAGTACAATCCAGGGTTTTCTACAGAATGCTGTTTTCATAGTGGGGCAGCTCCCATCCACCCTGAGAATTACTTTTGCAAACATATTTTTATATTTAATAAATAATAAATAAATAAATAAATAGACACTTTGGTCATGAAATAAAGTACATTTTAAAATTTCGACAGTGGCATCAATATCGTTTTGGCATGAAGCTACATCCACACTCATAGGTGTCACTACACTGTCCAAGTCCACAGTCATACTGGCCAGTGAAACATAAAGTATGCAATACATTTATCATATACTTTCCTATGATTTGCAAGTGTGGGTTTATCTTCTACGTTTCTAATACCCAAAAAGTAGCAAAAAGCTTCCCCGAAAGACTTTGCTGTAGAAATATGTTTAGGCTGGCCTCTGAGACTCTGTGAAACTATGCTCATAAAAAGGATTTGACATGGTCTACTTACTGATCATAACACCAGAAACGGCCAACAGTAATGCAGCGATGAGCGCGGAGGTCCCCACAGACAGACCCAGTACCAAAGGCGGCTGGACTGGCACCGTAGACACCACTACACAAACACACCAACAAATATACAGTGCACATGAGTCAGGCAGAGGTCAGCTGAGCTTTTTTACATTAAGCTCGGGACCATTTTTTATGTGTTCATGTCAGATGCATCATGCCCATTCAAACAGAAGAGACACATGAGGATTTTAACCTAGGTGCCGTTGAATGATGAAAAAAATCCACTTAGATTCTGTGTTACTATTATGGAGAAATTTTGTCTTTTTTTCTGATTAAACAATGTATAAATAAGAACAAGAATGCCCTTTTCCGTCTCCCAAAAACCATATACTTCAGACAAGCAGTACAGAGTAGCTAATCATGGTTCACAGCTCTGAGATAAGCTAAAGGCTACTGGTTATATTAAAAAGATTTAATGTAATATAAGCTTGGATTAAGACAGTTTAAACCTAGTGATTAGCAGAAAGTTCAAAAGCTATGAGAAAAATCTTTATCTGATGCAATTTATTTCTTATTTTTCTTGCCTATTTCTTGAAAACCTGTCAAAGTGTTTACGCATTTGAAGCTTTTTTAAAGAGCTTTCAAATGTTGATATTAGCATACAATTAGCATGAACCCATGGGCATTAACTCAGTTATTGACTTAAATACTTATGAAGTTGAAAAAGCACTGGAGAACAGAGGGAATTTCAATCAATTTGCATATGAACAGATGTGCAAAAGATTCTGAATTAATGGAACAGTAGCTAACAGAGGTGTGCAACAGTGGAGAGTGTTCTTATCTTTTCCTTTTTTTTTTTTTTGATAACAGGCTGGCAAACAGAACTACAGTTGACAGTGATGACCTCTGCCAGAGAGACTGTAAATGGTAGAGAACTGAACTGGGCTTTACAGATATGAGTGCCACTCTTGAGAACGAACTTTGTCATTGTGAGAACACTCTTCCCAGACATTCATTTGACCATTTTATGAGACAGCCGTTCATCTAATGGTGGTGAAGTGTGTTATGAACGAACTAACCGGTAGAGTTGATGCAGGACACTCCGTCTGGGGCCAGTGAGAGCTCTTCATCACAGTAGCACACCGTGCCCTCAGAGGTCTCGTGGCAATCTCCTGACTCGCAGTGACTGCAGTTCTGCACTGGGTTGATAATAACTTCACCGTCGCCTTCCATGCCTGGAAATGACATTACCATATCATACTTATGGGATGGTGAAGTGCAGTAGGAAAGCTTGAGGGCTTATATTCAGAAGTTTGCTGGCTTGAGCCCTACAGGGAGTGAGTTCACCATTGTGCCCTTAAGCAACCAGGAGGATTGTCCCTATAATATGGGTCCTGCATTTTTCTTTTTGGAATTGATTGATCATAGACCTCCATTGATCAGAGCTTATGCACTTCACTTTTTTAAGTGAAAAAAAGTTTAATCATCTCAAAAAACTGAGGTGCATAAGCTCAAATCAGTGATGCATATGAATTTGAATTGCATCCAAAAAGAAATATAAAACATGTCGTAAATGAAAGAAAACAAGTCTATAAAAGGATTGATTTCAATATTTATCTATTTATCTATTTATTTATTTATTTTAGTGCTGTCAAACAATTATCGCATCCAGAATAATTGTTTTTGTTTACACAATATATGTGTGCACTGTGTACAGAAAATATATATATATATATATATACAGAGAGAGAGAGAGAGAGAGAGAGTGAGGTGTACATGTATTTACATGTATATAGCAATATTAATTTATTTTATATTGTATATAAATACATTTTTATTACATTAACATAACATTTTTCTTAAATATATACATGCATGTGTGTATATTTATATATACATAAGAAATATACACAGTACACACACATATATTATGTAAACATTTTTTTATTTTATTTTTGGAAGCGATTAATCACGATTAATTGTTTGACAGCACTTCTTTCTTTCTTTCTTTCTTTCTTTCTTTCTTTTTCTTTCTTTCTTTTAATGAAGTTGTTATTGCCCGTGTGAGCAAAGTCAGTAAGTTTTTTTTTTTTTTTTTTGCAATGCGATAACATTAACTAGCATTTTCTGCACAAAGAAAATCATCTCCAGGTCATAATGACCAGAACTCAACATGAGGGTTAAAGGTGTCATATCAGTCATAGTCTCACTGTGAATTGATTTTTATTTCTGGGCCCACGGCTTCTAAATCATACCATTGATAGGTAGAATTTGTTATTTATTCACCAGTGAATGCTCTGGTGAAGTAGTTTATAGTTCTGAGATTTACAGAATAATTTCATAGTACGTATTACATTTTCATAGTACATTTATCTTCCTCATAATACGACTTCCTCGAGAAGTAAAACTGCCCTATTATTACAGAAGACTGAAGCAAAAGATTTTTGAGAAACTTTTGTAATAAGCCTTTGGCTTAGAAAACTTCTTGATCCAATCGTATTTCCAATGTAGAAGATGCTTTTTATCACTTGCAGTCCTGGAAGCACCATTGTGTTGAACACCTTGCTCTAAGGCACAATGGTGCCTGTAAGAACCGTATATGATTTGGGTCACCCTCAACTTTAGGTACAAACTTCAACTAACTATAGAGATACAGTATACCACTAATAGTCCATTACCATCTAGACATCTGTTTTCCAAGACATTTGATATTGGCACCTTAATAATTTATCACAAATTAATTTATATGCTCCCATTAAACTTTCCACAAAAATGTGAAATTGGTTCTTGAAAAAAATAAAGACCCATAATTTCAGTGGTGTTAAAAGTCAGGTGTTGACCCCAGTTGTCCTAATTTGTGTACTTCCAGTATGCACTGAAAGTACTGTATGTATTTCATTAGTGCTGGACAAATTTAATTCAGAGTAAATACTGTAGGCAGACACTATGTCTGTTTTGAAATGTCACCACATTTAAGTGTGAGTGCTAGCAGCAAGCTAAATGTATTATTTTACAATTCATTAATGTTTAACTGTTAGGTTCATTTTTAAAAAAAAAAAAAAAAAAAATGCTATAGCTATAGTTTTGGCCCAATATCTCTTGCCATTATTCCACAACTGAGAAACCCCAACTAATACGACCCCTCTTTTTAACGCAAGGCATTGTGTGCAATGTCAGCACAAAAGCGTGCAAGATGCATTCTTTAAAAATGCATATTATTATCAATTTATTATCATTTGGGACAGCATGAATTATATAGTATAGACATTATGCATACTTGGATTCACCAGAAATGTAATTATACAGTACTCTGTACTTGTATACAATGGACTTGATGCAATTACAATTAATGTATGTACAGTTTTATGCAAAAGTTTGGGAACCACTTGCAGGATCTGTGAAAATGTGAATAATTGTAACAAAATAAGAGAGATCACACAACATTTTTATTAAAAAAATGTATTATTATTATTTAGTACTGTCCTGGGTAAGATATTTTACATAAAATATGTATACATATAGTTCACAAGACCAAAAAATAGCTGAGATTATTAAAATAACCCCCTTCAAAAGTTTTGGTTCTTAATACTGTGTGTGGTTACACAGTATTTTTTTTCATTGTTGTTGTTTTGTGATGGTTGTTCATGAGTCCCTTGTTTGAACCGAACAGTAAAACTGAGCATTGTTCTTCAGAAAAATCCAGCAGTAACCGTATTGGTTTTGAGATCCATCTTTTCACACTGAGGACTCAAACACAACTGTTAAAAAAGGTTTAATCACTCACTGATGCTCTAGAATGAAACACAATGCATTAAGAGCCGGGGGGTGAAAACTTTTGAACAGGATAAAGATGTCCAATTTTTCCTTAATTTTTTTCCCATTTAGCACTGCCCTTCAGAAGCAACAGAAGATACTTGCATGTTTCCGGAACACAAATTAGGTACAATTTACCTTGATCTTTAAATTCAAAAAGTTTTCACCCTCTCCCCTCTTAATGCATCATGTTTCCTTCTGGAGGATCAGTGAATGTTTGAATCCTTTTAATAGTTGTGTTTGAGTCAATTATCCTCAGTGTAAAAAGATGAATCTCAAAACTATACAGTCACTGCTGAAAAGAGTTAAAATATGCAAAAGATGTTGGAAAACTGAAGAATCTGCAAGACCTGGAGAATTTTTTTGAAGAACAGTGCTCAGTTTAACTGTTCAGAACAAAAAAAGGGACTCATGAACAACCATCGCAAAACAACAAAAACAGTCGTAGATCATCCAGGTAACCACATACAGTACCAAGAATTCTCAAACTTTTGCAGGGGGTTATTTTAAGAATTTCAGCAGAACATGCATTTTGTATGATCTCTCAGATTTTCACAGATTCTGCAAAAGGGTTCCCAAACTTTAACATAAAACTATGTACTATTCTAAACCATTGTGCAATATGTAAGTAGTGTATTCCAATCAGAAAAAAAAAAAAAAATAAATGGAATGTTGGACATTTCATGCACTCAACTTAATGTAGCTGAATGGAAGGAACTATCAAACTCTGATGCTGGATGGCAGAATAACCATTTAAAATACATACACTAGATTATAGGGGACGCAGATTATAGGGGTGCACTTTGACTGCACCTTACTGTACTACTATATGGATCCATTCAGATTCACTATCTGACCACTGCATAAATCACCTTTAGCCAGCATTCATTATAAAAAACACTCATGCTTTTAAGCCAAATGTACGCCATCTCAAATACCGGCATCTGGACGCAAGTCACTATTCTCTGCATCATTAGCGCTGTTTGTAACTTACTGTTTGAATGATTTCATATTTAACTGGAGTTTACCGTTTTAAAATTCTATGATCTCAAAAACCTGCTTAATATGCTGATTCGAGGGCCCGGTCTCATAAAACTGCGTATTACTAACACGATTTTCTGTTTCTATTTGGCGTGCTATTCATACACTGAAATTGACTTTGGCGTGCATGATATGCATGTGCTTGACGTGCATATAATACAGTTTTCGTGTACCTATTATACGCATCTACCCCACGCCTAACATAGAACGACTCCGCTTGCATTCATTCACATGATCGGTCGATATGACAGGCAACCCCTCCTGGTACTGTGATTTATATAGTGTCATTTCTAATGATGCTTTGACTGAGTATCGGCAACATGTTAGAAGTGCCGGTGTTGTGTCCAATTCTGACCCCCGCCTGATTCTTACCCCCCTAGTATTGGTAGGTTTAGGGTTAGGTGTGAGGGAGGGGTTAGGGTTAGGGGTGGGGTTAGGATTAGGCAATCAGGTAGCGATTTCAATGAGAGGGGCTAGTAATTTGGCAGGGGTCGAAAATGGGCACAACTTGCATACCGGTGCATACCGGCCCACTTCAAGCACTGAGGGGACGTAGTATAAGTGCACAGTGTATAGTACATCATATGGGACATAACTAAAGAATCATCATTGTGCTACCTTTGAGTGGCTCCAGGTACATTTCGCCGTCAGGATTTATGAATGATGTTCCATCATCTCCATCCTTTCTGGGATCATTATCGTGCCAGGCACTGCCCCCTACGGCCATGGAGGAGAAAAGCAGTAACAAAATGTAACAAAACAAAACAAAAAAAATGAAGATATATAATATAAACAGTGCTAAAATTGTCTAACCTCTGTATCCTCCACCTCCTCCACCAGCCGTGCAGGCCCCTCCTCCACCTCCAAAACCTCCTCGAGTTTTCCAGCCGATGACTTGACAGGGGTCCCCACCCTGACCTCCCAAAATGAGTGGTCTACCACCTTGAGGAACTGGGGCAGTGTCATTCCAGCCTCCACCACCGCCTGAAATCCACAGAGCCACACAGATCATAAAAATGACATTATAAGATATTTATGCCTCACTTGTGTGGCTAATTCATTTCACAACGGGTGACAGTATAACTTTTTTCTTTATCTCCATTCTCCAACAGATCTAAGTATGCAGAGTGGCACAGCGGTTTCTCCAGAGAAAATAGTGTCCTATGAACATCCCTGTTCTTAAAGCAGGTCAGCGCAGTTGCTTAGCATGAAAATGTTCAAATAAAAATGTGGCAAATTATTTCAGACGTCAAAGCCATCCCATTTTGCTAACGCTCTAATGGTTTCTCAGCAGCACATGCTTTGCACGAAAAAACAACAACACAAAAACACTCTGACCATTCAAAGTTTTGAATACAGAAGATTTTTAGTAACAATCTCCAAAAAGGGGAGGAAGTTTGGAAGGACTGATGGATTGATCATTGCTAGATGACTGCTAGGGTGTTCTGGATGCCTTTTTTTGTTTAGTGTGGTTGCTAGATGATTTTCTGGACATTTCCAAATGATGGTTATATGTTGAATACAATTACGAGTCCAGGTTTTGTGCAGTAAATAGAGCACAATGGGGGAGATGGCTTTTTAAAAAAGTGCCGCTGACAAGAGCTATACTGGGTGCTCAGCAGGACACTACCAGAGCACCCACAGCACATGAAGAAACTTGATGCACAGGCACGGATGTGACTTGAATTGCTTAGACTTGAAAGCAGAGCACACTTTTATTATTGTACTGTTGTTATCATTCTTCAATCAGTTAGCAAAAAAAAGATTACAAGTGCATGACTTTTTTTGTTGAAGAAATGTCAAGAATATCCAAGATCCAATATTCTAAGACTAATTTGCTGCCTCAATCTTATTCGGGCACTGCTACAAGGAATTTGAAGAAACCACCTCAAAAATCATATTCAATTTCAGACTGGATAAAAGACTATTTTGAAGCCTAACAGAAAAGAAAATTATTATGTTTATGTCCAGGGAGAAAAAAAATCCTGGGGGGGCAGCATTTATTTATTTTTTCTTATATCAATCAAAGCTGATATGCTGGTAATCAAAAACTCTGCCCTTTGCTATTGTGAGTTGTTTACCAGAAAGAGTAACACACACTAGTTTAGTAACACTAACATTTGACTCACTGATTTATAATACAGACCATCTGTAATTTACAAAACTGTTGAGGTTACCTGCAACACCTGATTTTCCATTGCGGCCAGGGATGCTGGGATCTTTGTCCATCACTTCTTCGGGGGTTTCTGATTGGCTGCTGTAGCCACGGCCTCCACCTCCAGCAGCAATGAGAAGTGGAATGTGAACTCCATTCAACACCTGTACCCAAAGGAAACAGATAATGTAAAACTAGATTTTAACAGTGTACATTGTCAGTGAAATGTGAGGTGCCCACGTAAACTCATGCCATGATGCTACTGTGGGGATGCTACTATGCAGTTGCTAAATCACTTTACTAAGTGGTTTATACTGTACTGGCACATTTCCAATCTGTATTTATGGCTAGAGTCATTCTTTCTGTGTATGGCTTTGAGGAATTTCTGACCAATCATATTGGTAAAATGGAACCTGGTTTGAATATTTTACAAGGACAGCAACTCAAAATGAAGAGAATAATATAAACCACACAAACAAAGTTCTTCAAATATAGCAGAATTTCAATAGAATGTGATGTTTGCATGTGACTACCTTGTTGAAAAAAATCAAAAAATCAATAAATAATCAAAAATTATGAAGTCCACTTCCAAAACAAAGATTCACATATAATGTACTCGTAAAAAAATTATGTTTTTTGAGGAAAACATTTCAGCATTTTTCTCTATATAATGGACTGATATGGTGCCCTGATTTTGAACATCCAAAATGCAGTTTAAATGCAGCTTCAAACGATCCCAGCCGAGGAAGAAGGGTCTTATCTAGCCCCTCTAGGTTATTAAAAATAAATAAATAAATACAATTTAAATACTTTTTAATCTCAAATACTCGTCTTGCCTTTCTCTCCATGAACTCTGTGTATTCTGACTCAAGACAGTTAGGGTATGTCGAAAAACTCCAATCATATTTTCTCCCTCAACTTCAAAAATCATTTCAAAATCATCCTACATCACTGCAGAAGTACCGACCCAGTCTTTGCAAGGTGATCATGCAAAGAAGATCAAACACCCTTAACAAAAAAAGGTAAAACAGCGATATAGGATGATTTCGAAGTTGAGGGAGAAAATATGATTGGAGTTTTTCGACATACCCTAACTGTCATGAACTGGAACAAAAACAGTCCACGCAGTGTAAGACAAGACAAGCATTTGGCATTAACCAATCGTTACGCTATAAGACCCTTCTTTCTTGGCTGGGATCGTTTACAACTGCATTTGGGATCATTTGAAGCCGCATTTAAACTGCATTTTGTTTTTCTCAAAAAACACAATTTCTTTATGACTGAAGAAAGAAAGACATAAACATCTTGGATGACAAGGGGGTGAGTAAAGTATTTGTAAATTGTTGTTCTGGAAGTGGACTTCTCCTTTAACATTATGAGGTGATATCTGACACCTTAAAGTGATTTACAGGGGCATTTTTAACATTTGTAATTGCATTTTTCTAATTTTATTAAAAGTATGTCATCTTTTTGTCAAATAAAAAAAAAAATAAATAATAATAATAATAATAATAATAATATATATATATAAAGAGCTCAGATGCAAAACCAGCTAAAAGCCATCTTGGTCAAAAAAGAGTTTGTTTTTTAAAATTTCTAATTAAAACAGCAGAATTTACCAATCATATGAAATCAGTATTAGCAAAATTAATTTGTATTACAGAGGTGGCACAGAGGAACAAAAATGGCTTGTAGGTGTATTTTCAGATGTTTAACGAGGTTTAGAGGTGGCATGGGTGCAATTAAATTCATAATGTTGAGATCGATGTTTTAAATCTAAAGTTTTGGATACAGAAATATTAAATGATTTAAATAACTGAAATTATACTTTAAAAATGAAACTAAAACTGCCAGTAGGTGGCAGCAAGTCACTTGATTTTATCACTGAATAATTCATTCAATTGATTTGTTCGAACGACTAATTCATTCATTCAAAGGAAATGCCTGTCTTTATGAATAAGTAATTATGAATCATTAACTCACTAGATTCATTTAAAACGCACGTTCATTCGTAAACGAAACACCACTGTGTTTGCTTTTAGAGATGTGCAGCTGCTCAGCTGTGACTTTGAAAATATTTTTGATGAAATCAGATAATAGTGTTATAGTCAATGTAGACAATGTAAATCAATTAATATAAACTTCTTGTTTAATAAACTGTTGTATTAAATCAGTATCACATTTGCAAACTCCCATAACAATCATTAAAAGCTGTCACTTTACATTATAATCAACGAAGCTCTCACAGTGAATCTCTTATTTACATAGTGTTGATACTTTGTTATAATAAGAGGGTTCGTACACTTGCAGAACTCGGCCTCATGATTTGAGGTAATTCATTCACTTCTTTTAAACAAAAGAAGATAATTTGAAGAATGTTTATGACAGCCATTTATGACAGCCATAAACAACTTTTTTTTTTTCCCCTCCCCATACTATGGAAGTCAGTGGCAACCAACAACTGTTTGGTCAGAAACATTCTTTAAAATTCTGATGACAGAATTTTCATTTTTGGGTGAACTATCCCAGTAGAAGCACACATATATTCAAATGTATAAACGTTGGAAATATCCAAATTAATACGCATTTTATGCTGTATCACCTTGAAGACATAGGTGCCTCCTCCTCCTCCACCACCTCCTCCCTTGAGCTGGGTCTTGTTGATGGAGGGTCCTTGTTGTTCCCTGCAGATCCGGTCCAAAGAGGACACCATCTAGGAAAAAAAAAACAACAAAAAAAAAACTCATATGTGATCCTTTCATGCTTTACTAGATGCTAATCATACTCTTTTTTACGTTTTTGAAACCATAGCACAGGGATATATTGGTAGAAAGCATTACTCACATTAGGGCAAGCATCCTCTCCTTCCTGTCCCACAAGAATATACAGCAGCTCATCCTTCTGTAACAAAAAGTCTCCGGTCATGTACACCCCATGTGACTTGTGAACCGCCTGGACACTGCGACCACCAGCTGCTCCATATGCCGTGATCCTAAACCCAAGACAAATAAGCAGTCATTCAGCAGCTGCTTTCATCCAAATTGACTTATAGTGTACTTATTACAGGGACAATTCTCTTTGAGTGACCAGGGGTTAAGTGCTTTGCTCATAGACACAATGGCGATGGTTCTTCACACAATTCTTACGGGGATCAAGCTGACAATCTTTTAATTTTAATCCTGACTTTTGGTAGTTACACCATCATGGAACCAGGGATGACATGAAAGCTTTGTTCCTAAACCTAGTATGCTAACCTGCAGTTTACTACCTACATAAGTGGCATCCTGAGATGGAATCTCATAAATGACAGGCTACACATACAACTCCACTTGTGCTATTAGATTTTGATATTTTGATATTAGCATGTTGCTAAGTTAACAACCATTTTTGTTTGTTTGTTTGTTTAGCTTTACTCGTTAAAACGACATAGCACATTCAAATTGTGTAAAACAGTCAATTTTAATTACCATACTTTCCAGAAAATTTGCAGTTTATACAATAATGACTATAAACTGCAAATTTGCATTGAGAAAGAAAGAAAGAAAGAAAGAAAGAAAGAAAGGATATGTTGCACCATTTTAAAGTCTAAAAAAATTAAATGTTTACAAAACACAGTACAAAGGTATTTTAGCTTCCCTCACTGTACAACAGATCCTTTAAATATAACTGCATTCAAAATAGAACAGGAATGAAAAATATAAACATAAAACAAACTGTTTTGGCTTTCATTCTAAACAACATTATAAATTGCAATTCCAAAAATCAAGTCTAAAAATGCAGTATAAAAATATACCTTGCCTCACGTACCTCTCAAATTCTGTATACATTTGAATATGTGTGCTTTGCACGTTTTGTGTGCTTGAAGTTAAAAGCACTAAAAAGTAACATATTATTAAAAATATGGTAGATCAAAGTATTATATTACTGGTATTTTTCAGTATTTAATAAACTATATTTGTAGTCAATGTTTCTCACTACTGCATCAGCCGTCTTGGATGAATTGTTTGAACTCATTTTTTTAAATTTATTTATATATTTTTTTCCCCCCAGAGAAGCTACTTACAATGCCGTCTCAGTATTTGGCTAAATGAGGTATTGCAGCAGACAGCTTAATATTACCTTTTGAAACATTTGCGTCAGGAGCATGTCTTAAAATGCCATCTAGGTAGGCAGCTCAGGAAAAAAAATGTGTTTTCTTTACAGATTTTGCTAAGTGAATGTCATTATCAGTCTGGGTACAACTGAAATGTGTTTTCTCATTCCCCCTGGTTCACGGACAACAATTACCTGAATGACCTGACGGGTTTAATAACAGACAGCAATTGTGCTGAAGAAGAATGTTTTCCCATTTCATGGTCGAAAAAGTAACTACTGAACTCCTTGAGGATCAACAGTATGATATTTTTGCTTGTGGTGGTCAGGACATTATGTGTGTGTGTGTGTGTGTGTTTGCACACCTGTATTTCCTTGTCTCTGGGACCCGCCACATCTGGATGCCCTTGAATGGTCCCTTAGTGCCCACAGTGACATTGACATTGGTGTTGCGGTAAGAGTTACTGCACTGAGTCGGCGTTGGACCATCTTGTCCTGTTGCCCCACAGGTGTGGAAGATCCACTTGACAGCTGAAAATACAGACAAATGCCGACACATACAGCAAATGTACTATTGGCTTTGTAAAATAAGAATACTTCTTATAAGAGAGAGACAGAGAGAGAGAGAGAGAGAGAGAGAGAGAGAGAGAGAGAGAGAAAAATCAACACTATTGTTTTGGTGTAAAGCTTGGACAAAAGAAGTCTGTACTCTTTTAGAAGGTGAAGATAGAAAAACATGTGATGTGTTTGGCTGGCTGGGCTGTCAGCAAACCAGACAATTTATGATTTTTCTCTTCTTAGCTGGAAACCTATAGAATGTCTTGCACAGACCTGAATAGCACCACATGAAGAGTTCGTTCATTGCTAAATGTCAAATGCACTTATTCATAAGAGGAATAAGGTTCTGATGAAGTTTACTTCACTAATACTGACAGCCTTCCGATGAGATATATACTAGGCTCACACCCAACAGATTCTAAAGGTTAAAGTGTATTACAGGTATGTTGCACCACATTTCATTTTTTCTGACATTTGTATTTGTTACAGCAGACACTGAAGGCTAATCTATATCATCTTCATGTGCTATGTAACCAAAGCTTTAAAAATCCAAAAAGGTTATGTAAAATGAATCCATATGAATTGAGAAATTTAGTCCAATTTAACACTCTATTGCAATTTTATAGTCTTGTGAGGAAATGCAATCACTTTATGTGATGAACAGATTTAATTTATAGGCTTTTATTCTTATATAAACACTCATACATTGAGTATGAAGCACATTGAAGCTTCTGTGCACTTGTGTGTTACACAAAAAACAATGAGGTTTGGACCAATTCATGATGATTGCACAAACTTTCTGTGTAAAAATTAAATCGGTTTATCATGCAAGTTGGATTAAGTATGGATTTGTTGCACAACACCTTTTAATCTTTTTGGACGCTTTAAGTCTTGGTTACTTGACTTTCAGTAGACAGACACCACTGAGGATTCATTAAAAATATCTTAATTGGTGTACTGAAGATTAACCTTAACCTTAAATGTTATGGGTTTGAAATGATATTAGGTTGAGTAAATCATGACATATTTTTCATTTTGGAGTGAATTATCCCTTTAAATGAAAACTTAATGTGATGTTTTCTGACAGTTTATTAGATGTTAAAACAATTAGTAGCCATGTCAGCTGCAGTTAAAATGGAGGGTGGTATTCACAGTTTATATAAATAGAGTGCTTTTTTAATCCAATTAAGTAGAACATAAGTACATCTTTATATGTAATTTCATAATTACTTTATTATCTTTGATGGTTAAACTGTACTGCCAGATGTAATGACAAGCAATTATGGTAGAAATACACTTTAATGCCATTTCTATTAAATTTGCCATGTGTGTGTGTGTAAACAAAATTATTTAAAGGTGTCTTTTTCACAAGGGTAGATTGGGGGTTGAAACCAATCAAATGGCAGCAAATCCAGTTTTGAAATGAGATACCAGAACAGAGAAGGATCAAGGTTAGTAATACAAAGTCTCTTAGGTGTAAAAATATCCCCTGTCAGAATAGACCTCTTTCCATGCTATGATGTTGTTCTAGTCTAGTCTGCAAATAAAACATGAGAATAAAAGTTTATTTCCTTGCCAGGAACCTACAGAGATCTGTAATTAGATCTGAAGATAAAGGAAGGTTTGAGTTGTAAGAGAGGTTTGCGCCAGACAAATATCACCAATTATGGTCTTATACAGCTTCCTTTTATTAGAGTTTTTGAAGGTTTGATTGGTGGAAATGGCTGAGTCATCGGAAGCTGAGCGGCGGTACTCAGTGCATCATGAGGTTAGCGGCCCGTCTCTTTTTTCTCATCAGAAGAAGCAATCACGCAGACAAAGTCAGAGGAAGTAATCAAGGAGACAAAGGCCGAGGGAGCTGATCTGACAGAAGAACACGCTCCCTCTCTCCACAGCGCTGAAGATTTGAGTCAGCGTACGGCAAACTCCCCCATTCAACTGGGCTTTACATGCCAAAATGAGATGCCATGGTGGCAAAGGGAGAAATCGATAGTGGAGGATGGACGGCGAGAAGGCAGGAACAGAGGAGAGATGGTAAAATTAGAGATAGCAGGAGGGTAAGCGGAGGCATGACAGAAATTTTCAATAGTTGCACTATTTATCAAACACATCAAAATATTTTCAAAGCTTTATCAATTATCCATGAGTAAATCAAGGGGAGATTGATGTGCAGCTTTATTTCCCATTGAGTTTAAAGAAAACAACTGTCGGGAATAGAACTTCAGAAAGCTTTATTACAGTGTGTGTCTGAAGGAAAGTGCTTGTGTTTAATTATTAACTGTCTCGAACAGTTGTGGTTTTGAACCGCTCAGAAATGTCAGGTTAAAACTAGAATGGGTGGTATGACCAAGATATATTATGACATACTTATTTTTTTGCTGAAAATCCAAGAAAAAACAAACAAAAAGGTGTGCATGGAATAAGTAACCATGCAGTAATGTCCAGTCCATGCTTATAGTTTCATTCGCATTTAAAGGGGTCATCGGATGCCCATTTTCCCAAGTTGATATGATTCTTTTGGATCTTCATGAAAAGTCTATAACATGCTTGGTTAAAATTTCTCAACAGTAGTGTATAAAACACCATGTTTACCTTGCCAAAATCAGCTCTGAAAAAAAAAAAAAAGTTAATGAGCTCTGCTCGCCCTGCCCCTCTCTTCTCTCTGTGGAGTGTCGAGCCTGTTTACTTTAGCCGCATTTAGCCGCGTTTAGCCGCTAAACTTGCTAACTAGCACGTTATTACGAAAGGCGATTGCAAAACTCATAACTCACTTTCATAAAATACAAAACTTCTGCTGTAAGTGAAGCTGGATCACGAATGATTTGCGCGAACATCTTCAGCAGCTCAGATGTCGGGAGTAAATGACGACTTCTATGTTCATTATTACATCCTCAATCGCTTAGGAGCTGAAGTGAACTTGAAGTGTGCATCTGAAAAGTCCCCTGTTTGATGTGGTCATAAAGATGTTCTGCAGCTAAATAAAAACTTGTTCTCAAGAAAAAGAGACAGAAGCAACAGTTGTGTGTGGGGTGGCCAACCCTAGCTCCGGCCATGCATTAAAGGTTAAGTGCGGAATTCCTTGTATGGGCACTTCTCCCAGGAGAACGTGCGCGCACATATTGACAAGAGTGAGAGCAAGAGCGCGCCCATCGTTGTTCTTCAGAAATATTTTGGTTTACAAATTGTGTTGTTTCATCAGTTAGTCGTGTTAACACTCGGCTAACTTAGCCACCATTATTGTTTTGTTAAGTGTTTGAAGTTTAGCTGCTAAACTTTAGCTGTGGGCACAATTTGTTTGCATAAGTGTTACACATAAGATTTTTATGTCATTATTTTAAGAACGGATTGGAGCACTATATAATTGTTTTATGCTTTCACAACAATTGCTACTCAAAACCAGCCCAATCCTATTTCAAGGAGGGTCCGTGTTAAAAATTGCGTTCCAGGGTGTAAAATACATGCTTTTGTCAGGGTTTCCCTGGTAAATTCACATTTCAGGAGCTAAATATTACGTTATTGGGGTCACTTCAACCCGCGACTTGGCAACACAGATGGTAGCGCTCCCTAATATGCTAAAGTAATCCTCTCTGTACCAATCACAACAGGTTTGGCCAGCTGACCAATCAGAGCAGAGCAGAGCAGAGCAAATGACTCTATGTATAAATGTATATTCTGAGAAAATTACAATGTTTTCTAAACATAGATGCACTTAAACCTGTTGTAGGGGACTCCAACACAATATTAGGACTCTAATTAACATTACATGATGATGATGATAATATGATGCTGGATGCATTGTTTTGTGATTTTTGTTTCAAGGGGTTGTTGGGTAAATAACAGAACTTTTGCAAACATAAAAAAATAAAACGTTTCTTAATTTAAAGCAAAAACTCAAACATTTGTTTTCTAAGGACTGAATCTTCCTCCTTTTGCTCTGTCAGAAACTGCAGAGAAGATCTGGACAGTGTTTTTTGACCATTCACAGCTGAACTCCACCAGAGAACGCCCTGTGTGAGTGAGGCTTGCTAATGAGTCTTGATGAATAGCAGATTAGCTGCTCGTTCAGATTTATTAAGGCTGAAATGGCGTGGGAGTCATTTCACAAACTCTCAAGCTCACCATATTGATAAATGGCTATGCTCCAATGAGCATGAACATAAGAGGAACACCTGTATATGATATGAGCAAGCAAATCAGTCTTTCTAATGCTGATGGCATTTGGTAGGACATTTTCAAAGGTCATGTGCTAGACGGTTGATTTTTAAAAACGATTTGTGCATGTTCAATAGACAATCATGCTAATGTGAAGCAATGTTTTACAATACAGCCCTCACGAGTGATTCCGTTCATTTGAAAGCATAAATGTGAAATTTCAACTGGATATAGTGACAGATTATGTTGTAGGCTGTTTTCACAGTTGGTTTGATTACAGAATGGAATCCACAAACACATTTAAGAGATTGAAAGAATGCAATCTCTTGTTGAATGCAATTTATTTGAGACCATCAACTACGAGAAATTCATTATACTCCAATACATTTGATCAAATCTCATCAATAGAACTTCACTTCCATGATTTAGTATAGATTATGACATGAATTGTGCCCCACACTTCTTCAGGCACTTTCTCCAGTTCCCTGGTTTGCACCCAAGTTTTAAAAACCACATTTTCAACAACTAAATCACCCAATCTCTGATGTCATACTGACTCAGATGTGCACCAAAAGCTGTATTGTGAAAGCATCCTTAGATGTTATAACTGGCCTTTCAACACTGTTTGATTTGAAAAAAAATTCTGCAGCGACAGTCCAGTAGATGGCACACTTTCTTTTCTCTGCAGTGCACTTCCATGAGCGAGAGAAGGAGAAAGACGGTATCTGAGCCTCTGTTCATAAGCATTCATCCTCTATATCCATTAGAAGTCCAACATATTTGGTGTACTCAAGCATTTCAACAATTTCAGTGTGCTCAGAAGGAATTACGTGGTCTGGACTTTGAATTAGGTGCTCTGATGTTTGCAGCACATAACTCCTAACTTACTGTGAAAACAAAGATTCCAGAGTCTTTATAAAGCTTGGTGCTACTGTTGTTGGAATTGGGAGTGTTGTTTAGATCTGGCATCTGTGTTATCAAAATATGTATTTAGCATTATTTGAGAAATTAATTTGTGTCTGCTTTAATTAGCATTATCCCAAGAACAGTAGACCAAGACCTAGGTTGTTGTATTTTTGACACATTTTCTACTTTTTATTTATGTTTTTCTTTATATGTTGATTTTCAGTGTAGGTTTAAATAAATAAATGATACTAATATTAATAAAAGCAAGAACCATATAATCAATCTCATCATCATCATCTAATTTGTTTATATATGTACATTTTCAATTATGTTTCAAATTTGGTTTTATTTTTCACCCCGCATGATTAACATAGTATGATGTATCATTAGAGGAATTAACTAGTTAGTCACGTCTGTTTCCCAAAACCATAGTAGCACAGTCGCTTTTAAACCACGCTGATTATGGGACTGTTGTTAATGACATCACTTGCAGGTGGTGAAGCAATAACTTCTGTTAATTAATTATTCCGAGAATGCAATTAAATGCCAAATTATTATAGTTCATTCACATGAACAACAAAAACCAATTCATTTTTTATCTAACTGGTGTACACTTTACTCTTGTATACATGTGGTTAATTTCTCCACAATGCCATTTCTTTGAGGCACTGTTGTAATTTAACGACTACTTCACTATGTTTTACTTTATTTGATGCTTTACATTTCAATCAGACACCTGTTTCTTGACTGGTTGGGTAGGCACAAGATACTAGCTTAAGACAAACCATTGAACAATGACTGAAATTTCGTTTGTTTTAGTGCTCGTCAAGTCAAGTCACCTTTATACAACAACCTAGGTCTCGGTCTATTGTTCTTGGGATAATGCTAATTAAAGCAGAAACAAATTAGTTCCTCAAATAATGCTAAATACATATTTTGATAACACAGATGCCAGATCTAAACAACACTTCCAACAACAGTAGCACCAAGCTTTATAAGGACTCTGGAATCTTTGTTTTCACAGTAAGTTAAGAGTTATGCGCTGCAAACATCAGAGCACCTAATTCAAAGTCCAGACCATGTAATTCCTTCTGAGCACACTGAAATTGTTGAAATGCTTGAGTACACCAAATATGTTGGCTCATGTACTGTATCACTTCAATACAACAAGAAGAAAAACTGGTTTGCACCAAACTTCAGACTTGTAATCACATTGGGGCAAATTTCAGTCAGAACAAGCTAGATAAAAGTTAGAAACAACTGAGAAAAGACAAACAGCTGAAGCACATGAAAGTAGCTTAAACTCACATTCTGTAGGTTCTTCAGGCCTTTCATAGAGTGCTGTAGTGGTCTTGATGCTCTCACTGCTTGGTGTGAACAGCACTTGCGTGGGGCTTGTGGGAGCCACCGGAGGAAATTCTCCATTGGCTGAAGATGAGAGAAAAGACACAATACATTGTTGCAGTCCAACTATACTCCTGTAGCCAGAGAAAACATTGAGGCATTGTTAAAGCACAGTTTCTGTAAGCCTACAGATAATAGCTGTATTTTGGCTCAATAAAAAGTATGCATAATACATTTCATGACAATACCCATTCTCTAAAGCTTGTAATGATATCCACATCTTTGTCTTGAGAACTGTTTGAATATACGAGACATGCACTGAAATGGCTCAACTGTTTGCATATATGTTAATGATATGCTAATAAGATTGCTTGCTGACGATGTAGGAGTCTCAAATGGGTGAACACTTGACCTCAAAATCTTGATATACTTGATATTACTCAACAGGGAAAATTCTATGTCACTTAGTCACTACTTAAAAATGCACATGCAGCAATGAACAAAAAATTATATATACAAATAAAATATAACCTTTAGTGATACTTGCTAATACATCAAGCATTTATAGCCATCTATCATTTTTACTTTCATTGGCAAAAGCTATTACTGGGGTCATGCCTCATCTAAGCCTTTGCATTTCATGAGGATTTTTCTGTTGCTTTCGCTCTTTGACTGGATTTGACATTTCCATCACCTCCCCTCATGCGATTTTCATGGGGTAATATTTTATGGACAGGTCCTCTTGGTGCTTAAACATGCAGAATAGTGAGCAGTTGGGGTGAAAAAAATGTATTATCTATATAATTTTATACCAATTATATTGTCCAGTTCTTGTTTCTGATTTGCTGATGTGTTGATTGCACAGCTATGAAGTATAGTCCAGGATTGTTAACTGCATAACATTGGCAACTAAAATTTCAGTTCTGGCCATTTCTAAGAAAGACATTTTATTGGTGGCACAACTGAGATCATTCCATCACTGAAATTCGCTTGCCCATCCAGTCCTGATGGTTAATGGTAAACGAACTTGGCTTGCTGTCCTTGACGGAGGCTCAAGCCAGAGGCTCGGCTTGAGCTCTGAGTTCAATCCCCCCATTGGGGTACTACATAGAGGGAGAATAACATAAATAGAGGAAGAGATAGGGAGGTGAAGGGATGCTGGAAGAATTGCCGCCGGGACGGCACAGTGTGCTGCCCATATAGGCCCGTAATGATGATTGACATGACTGAATGATCAGGCTCCTCCTGAACCTATGTTTAGAACTTCACTGCAAGTTTTCCTGGGTTAGGGTGGTTTTCAAAGAATTCTTCAAAACCTCAGTGGGATAAAATAACTGACAGAAACAAATATTTAGGCTTTTGAGTTTCTAGACAGTTTTAGTTTAATTATGAAGTATGTTATCCTTGTGCGTCTTGGACATAAAACACAGACAACCACAACTCCACAAAAGTAGACAACCACCACCAGTGGTGTCAAGAGTTTAGTTCATATTTCTTAATTACTATGACAAGCCACACGAGCTTCTGCATTGTTCCAATTGTCAACTCCCTGTGAAGACAAATCATCCTATTCCCCCAAACGTAGCTGCACAGACAATACTGGGACTCTGTGAAAAATGCTACCTCTCATCTCCATCCTTTAATCATCGCTTTAAAAATACTCATCTACTCCCACAAAACTCCCGCACCACTCTGACTGGAGTTGGCATCATTCATCACAATCTGGACTCCCTGTTGCAAGCGCCTTCCCATGATGCACCCTGTCGCAGGGTTATTATCTGGCGTCCCATTTCAGGAATCAAGAAGGAATTTGATCTGTTAAAATCATACCTCTGAGATACCCTGCCTTATGTCTCATGCAAAAATTAGAGCAATGATTTATCTTTCATAATTAACAGGCTAAATCAAATAATTCAGTAGTTAGTAGTTAGTGTTAAAAAAGACTAAATGCATTATGTAGATACACCTCGCTAGTTTTGGGTTTGAATCCATTTTGCCTTAATTCTTCATAGCATAAGTTCAACAAGGTGCTAGAAACATTCCTCAGAGATTTAAGTCCATTTTGACCTGACAGCATCGAACAGTTTTTGTAGATTTGTTGGCTGCACATCCACAATGTGAATCTTTCATTCCCAAAGGTGCTCTATTGAACTGAGATCTGGTGACTGTGATGCCATTTCAGTTCAGTGTACTCAATGTCATCTTCGAAAAACCCATCTGAGATGATTTGAGCATTGTGACATGGCCCGTTATCCTGCTGGAAGTAGCTATTATAAGGTGGGTACACTCTGGTCATAAAGGGATGTGGCGTTTAAACAATGCTCAATTGGTACAAAGTAGCCCAAACTGTGCAAAAAATACTCCCCACTTCATTACACCAACATCAGCAGCCTAAACCGTTAATACAAGGCAAGATGGATGCATGCTTTCATGTTGGTTATTCCAAATTCTGACCCTACCATCTGAATTCTGCTGCAGAAATCAAGACTCATCAGACCTTTTTCTAGTCTTCTAATCTATTTTGGTGAGCCTGTGTGAATTGTAGCCTCAGTTTCCTGTTTTTAGCTGACAAGAGTGGCATCCGGTGTGGTGTTCTGCTGCTGTAGCCCATCTGCTTCAAGCCTTAACAGGTTATGCATTCAGAGATGCTCTTCTGCAAACCTTGATTGTAACAAGTGGTTATTGAGTTATTGCTGTCTTTTTATCAGCTCGAACCAGTCTGGCCATTCTCCTCTGACCTCTGGCATCAACAAGGTATTTTCACCCACAGAACTGCCGCTCACTGCATATTTTCTCTTCTTCGTACCATTCTCTGTAAACGCTAGAGATGGTTGTGTGTGAAAATCCCAGTAGATCAGCAGTTTGTGAATTACTCAGACCAGCCTGTCTGTCACCAACAACGTCGCATTCAAAATCACTTTTTTCCCCATTCTGATGCTCGGTTTGAACTTCAGCAGATTGCGTTGACCAAGTCCACATGCTTAAACACATTGAATTGCTGCCATGTGATTGGCTGATTAGAAGTTACATCATGTTAACATTATTTTTATGAAATAAACTCTTCCAGATGGCAGTGATGTACCTGGCTGGCAGTCATCCTATATAGAAACTAAACTACTTGCAGTGCAGTTCATTGATTTTTGTTGAGTCTTTCTTTTGTTTTGCACTGCTCATTTGCAGTTTAGACACGTTATCATATGCAATGTGACTATCTTAAATGAGGGCAAGGTTTTTCAATTGGATTTGTCAATGCATAAATGAGATAAATAGAATAATGCATGCTTCTTATCTGATTTCAACTGAAGCATAGAGTGTAAATATAAAAAGTGACATTCTACATTTTACTTTCAAAAAAGACATAATATGCTACTTGTAATGCATTACTCTTAACATTCATGTGTTGTAACCACTAGAGCATGGTTCTGAGTATTAATGTATTTTTAATTCCACTATGGATGGCAAGTTATGAGTGGTTTGACAGCAGCAGCACACACTGCAGTAGACACGTTTGGCTGGTGGTCAAAGACAAGATTTCTTGAACTATGAAAGAATGTAATCCTTTGCTCCAGGGAGAACTGTCACTCAGCATTTGTTTTTTTTTTTTTTAATCTGCCAGGACAATCAGAAAACAGCTTAGTCATCACTCTTCAAATACTTCAATGTCTCCATATCCAACTGGCTAGTTGTGATACTTGCATGGTAGGTCTATGATAATCCAAATCCTAAAGCCTAGAATGACCTCTGTAAAAAAAAAAAAAAAAAAAAAAAACTATAACGATGAGTAGTAATAATAATAATAATAATTTCTGCACTTGCCAAAAACATAACTAATATTTCTGAAATAGTCTAAAGACTGATTTTACTCATTAGTTCCACATACATAGGTTGACGAAGCACATTTTGTACCCAATAGTATGCTGGTCATATTGATGTCACTTTTACTGATAATGACAGTATAGAATGGACAGGAAATAATGAGGGCAAATAGGGCTAATGCAAAAATAGAAAATGATGCAAGTCAGACTCAAACTTTAGTTCCTCAAATCAGAACCAAGGCTCAATGTGTTAAGGCTCTGCTAGGGCACACCTCCATTTTGTTTTAGTATTCTTATCTCATATATACCCTGAAGGTCTGAATGAATTCAGATGAAGCTGGAAGTCAGAGCGGTTTCCTGCCCACTGTCAGTTTCTCTTAAGGGGGATGTCAGATGAGGACTTTTATATGCGTGCTTTGTAGTCTAGATAGCAGTACTTATTGGAGTGCTGCAGGGAGAACGATAAATCAAACATGTGCAAACTTGTAAAATTCTTTTGATACAATAAGCAAGAATACATGGAAATTGCACCTACATATCTGTAAGCTTGGAAATTTAAGATATGCTTTAAAAATATATGGATTTCTTTGCATCGTGAGAAAATATCAAACAAAAAGTGTAACCTGTAAATGTTAATGTATGACTAAATTGTATTACTTGCTTAGTTGCAGAAAAAAAAATCCACAGGAGGTGGCGAAGTCACGTAGTATGAGACAGACAGATCGTTAACGGCTGGTCTATGTGGTAATATAGTAGGCTACATCTGGCAGAACATCCAAACACTCGCCGATCATTCATCGACCCTTAAATATGGCTTATCATCTAAAATACACAAGTAGTATCAACTTTACATGGCCGCTCAATCTAACCTAGAAAAATGCGCTCTATTCAAGTGTCTGTGTAGAGTGTGGAAGCTAAATAGTAGCGCACTCACTTCATGACAGATGGAGGCGCCGGTGCAGTCACTTGTTTCTAAAATACTCCCTCATTTTTGGTCATACAGATAAAAGTAATACATCTTTTAAATCTGTAAGGACTATATGTTTATTTGTGTGCACTCACAATAACAAAAAAAGTTGCACTTTTGTAAAATAATGAAAGCAAACAGGATGCGCTTTCTGCCGTCTCGGTCTCTGTGAACTTGAGCGTGAAACTCGGAGTATACTTGCCTTACAGACATGAAAATATATCTATAGGGAGTGAAATGTCTACTTTTAAATGAACTGATTCGAGTGGACAACAAATATTCTCGGATTATGTAATCCATACGAAACATGCACAGAGGCATATCCACTACTGCAGAGATAACGACTTAATTTCTTAAGCCAAAAACCAAAAAAGCACTAGTTTTTCAAAAAATTATTAACACATTCATAATTATTATTTTTACCGGTGCGCTGTGGCAAGCTTTTTTTTTTGCATGCACTTGGGCGCTTATTAGGCTGTGTATGCAATTAAAGGCTTGTTATTATAATTTAATATTGTGTATTAATAAAAATGCGACTAATAGTCAACTAATCCTTAAAATTAACAACTATTTTGACCAGAAAAATCTTTAGTCGAGGGCAGCCCTAGTGTTTCTTTACTAGTTACTTAAAGGGGTCATTGGATACCCATTTTCCACAAGCTGATGTGATTCTTTGGAGTCTTGATGAGAAGTCTATAACATACTTTGGTTAAAATTTCTCAGTGGTAGGATAAAAACACATTTTACCTTGTCAAAATCAGCCCTGTTCAGAGCGAGCCATTCTATTGCATGTTCCTTTAAATGCTAATGAGCTCTGCTCACCCTGCCCCTCTCTTCTTGTCTTCCCCTGCATCGGAGTCAAAACAATGGCAGTCGGAGTCGAACTGTTCACAGCTTAATCAGGGTGGGTCTAAGATAAAACAGTCATGTCAATCAACTATCATGGGAGTGGCCTTTGTCGGTGTGATGTCGCACTGACAAGAAGCTGAGAATGGCTTGATTTAAAAAAGGAGATATTTCTTATAAAGATTACAAAAATACCACTGGGTGGATTTTTATCATAATAGGGTGGTTGTGTACACACACTGCCAACACACACTGATGTTCAAACAACATGTAAAAGTGAGTTTTGCATCTGATGACCCCTTAAAAAAAGTAACCTGATTAAGCAACTCGCGTTACTTGTAATGTGTTACCCTCAACACTGATCACTACATAGCAGAAGCTGGCTAGTCTCTGTTGCATCTAGAGCCAATAATCTTGCTGCCAAACATTTAAATAGTTTGGTTCTATGTTTGCTGTAAGCAAGATTTGCAGAAATCTTCCACTTCCCCCAGCTCCACTCTCCACTGCTACGGGGTATTATGTATGCTAGCTGAGCTGTTTATCTGTGGATGTATTGGCAGTAGCAAATCTAAAAATTTTGGCACTGATATACCTGGAACTTAAACACGCAACATGCATCACATAAAAACATTGACACATTTCCAGGAACTATGTTTTTTGGTTGCAGTTAAGAGCAATTCTCACTGGACAAGCTGCCAGATACATTCAGAAAATTTTTAGTCTTGAGGCTTGAATTTTTTATCCAGTAATGACTGATTGTGTCCAAACTATAAGCCTGGACTCTTCGCTGACAGTAAGTTAACCTAAAGCTTTTCATGGTTTATGAAATCAAAAGTCAAGCGGATGTTTAAGATTGGGACAAAACCAAGAGGAATATATAAGCTACCTGAACTTAACTTTGGACATTCTTTATCTCCCTTTGTCTACAATTCGGTATTCCGATATCTCCATTCAAATGGCATCTCTGGCACACATAGTCCCTGTGATATACATTGGAGAGTTCCACTCATGTTGCCGAGAAAGCAAGGCATTGCACGCCGCCCGTTAGGGAAACACCAAACCATCGCTGAGCAGCTGGCATTGTCATAAAAGCAGCACTGGGTGATTTTACGAGGTTCGGGCACCACAGGTAGTGCCGTAGAATGACAGAGTCTGGGCATAAAATCCTAAAAAACCTAGTATGACTTTCCTGACAGCTTTTTTTTTATTTTACTGTTCCATCACAGGCTGCCGCTCTGGGTTGGCTATGCAAATTTTCTTATTGATATGACTCCCTGTTTCGAAGAGGAAACTAATAAAAACAGGATAAGAGAGACTGCCACCATGCCAAAGCCAGGAAATGGAGGTAAACACCCACATAGTGAATACAATGCCATCTGCTTCAATTGGAGAACAGTAAGATGATGTTACGGCCCTTACAGGAAACACACACGACAAAAGAATTATGGAATCTATTTATTGCCACATGACAGACCACGCCCACAGCAAAATTTGTTAATGGAATTTTTCGCTATAGAATGTTAGCACAACCTCATTAGAGGGGTAGTCCAACTGGAGCCATTTGGGGTTAAGAGCCTTGCACCATGAAACAATGTTGATAAATCATAGATTGTGATTTGTGGAGATAAGAGCAGCCTTCTGGTTACCGGCTCTGAGCTTTAACCACTAAACCAGGGCTTTTCAACTCCAGTCCTCCAGGCTTCAAGGCCACTGTCCTCCAGATTTTAGCTTCAACATTCAGACATGTTGAGCATTTCTGCATCTGTTACTGAATTTTAACAAATTAGCATGAATTCTTAGGTGTTTTATTAAGCATTAACTTTTGTAGAATCTTGTATATTGTAAGCGTTTGGTTGTATAATTGTATATTAGTAGAATCTTTGGATGTTTAGTGTAGTTTTTATTTGTCTTTTTCATTCATTTTAGCTTTCTAGTTTTATTTTTATTTTTAGCCATGTAGGGTTACTAAAGCTGCCAAAGGTATAATTTAAATGACTCAGACTGGTGTTATTCCTATCTCGTGGCATTTTTATCTGTAAGAGACGTTAAAAAAAAATAAAAAAAGATATTTATTTTTATTTTAATTGACTTTTTTTTCTTTAAAGTAAAAATATTAACACAATGTTGACATGGCAGAATTTGATGAAAAACGTTGATGTTTATTTTAAAATCTCAATAAAACAACAATACTGTTCAATTTGCTAAAATTACTTAAATCATTAGCAATCATAATTTAACAATGAACAACATTTATTAATCTAGGAAAATCACAATTATATTAGCATTCCTTTTTAATTCATGATAATTCATAACACATTACATGTTAATTTATACAACAACAGTGCTAATTTACAAATGCTGTGGTAGCATTATAATTTGTTGCAGTTATATTCATAAAAATATCACACAAGATCAGTTGTTTCTCCTAGACAGCAACGAGATAAAATGGATGAATCTTAGATTTTTCTTCAGAAGAAAAAAAAAAAAAATGCTGTAAAATGTGTGTTTTTATCCTTAGATCACTGTGGTATCTTTGCCAATCTGAGTACAGTTTATGACACTGAGATTAGATTTATCCTGTAACTCTGAAGGAGGCCGATGTCAGATTACTACAGCATTTTTTTTTCTTCTGAAGAAAAATCTAAGATTCATCCATTCTATCTCATTGCTGTCTATGAGAAACAACTGATCTTGTGTGATATTTTTCTATCCTGCAGGCCTTGTCCCCATGTTATGTAGCTTGTACCAAATATTAAACAATTGCATTTTAAACAAATCAGTCATGTCAACGATACACAGTGCTTACCCTTGGAAACAATGCTGGATGCTTAGACCGCAAACCATTGTGTGATGATGATGTATAACTATAATATTTCATTTAGGCAGGGAATGAGGGCATAATGTATAACTCTACACATTCCGAAGTGTCATCGGGAAGGGAAATGGCAGAGAGGATGGAATAAATGGCAGTTGCAGTGCTGCCGCATCGAATCGATGTGCGGCAGAAAATGGCGTCAGATACAAATTGCTGGGCAAATATTTCATGGAGCAAGTGAGCCATTCAACATCAGTGGCACTCTCTCTCATGCCAACAGAGAGAGATTAGGACGCTTTGTGAAGTGCTCAGATCGTATAAAGATATATATCTCATCATGTCTAATGATGCTTTAAGATCATCACACTGTGAGGATCAAAGTGCCAGCCATCAAGAGGAAATACTCCCTGCACATATTATTTATGTATGTTCAGGTTAAGCTGTCTGCTTTGCTGTTTATTACGGATCCTTAATGCAAGGATACATTATTGAAAGCTAAAACAAACTGGAATATAAATGCATATGTTTTAAATAGCACAGCAAACAACTGTAAAGCCCCATACTCTCCTTCTGGGAAGTAAACTACTTTTTCCTCGCACTGTTGCCAGGGTCTAGAAGGGCAAATGTATGATGGAGTCAGTGCCAAGTTGATTCGATCTGCCAGACGCTGAGGTAAACTCATTGGTTCTTTCAAAGAAAAAAGCTAGACACCATAAGGCTCACAAATAAATGATCTTATCCTGTTTAATCCTAGAGGTTTGCATTAATGATTCCAATTCCTGTTCTTTTCCCAGCTGTGCAATATCCTGTGCTGATCTCCTTCAAATCCCTCTAAAGAGCCCCCTCAGACGGCTCACAATTTCGTGCACAATCAAAATGTGGAACTCAAGAAGATGCTTTTCTTGTCAATGTCCTCTTAGAACTGGCTTAAAGGTCTTGTCATTCTTGTGTCATCATTGACCTGGCATTTCATTTAACGTGTCAGAGTCGGTGTTCAAAGAGATGATTCCAGTCTCAGCAGAGAGTGATTTGTATGAAACAGCAGGCCTGAGCTGCATCTGTGGCTTTGTGTTATTCATCTTTGTTAACACCACACAATAGGTATGTATACATGTACCCATTTTGGTAAATCAGAATGAATCAAAAACGTTTTGAGATTGGAAAGTTCTGTATATATGAACTGTAAGCTTTCCAGTCGGATTCATATTTTTGCGTATACACAGTCCAAACAAAACTTCAGCACATATGCTACTCCCAGCCACCATACTCATAGAAGGAGTCATATATTTTGCTAATATTTAGTAATTATTAAGTCTCTTCCACTGATTAGTTCATAAATAAGATAAAAAAAAAAAGAAAAATAATCTGCAGTGTTTTCATAAAATATTTTCTGTAAATTAAACTTCAATTAAGGTATGTTGGATTATCTATGCATGGAAACAGCATTCTAAATCTAAATCTAAATCTAAAAGAGCCAACTGCTTAAACCAAATCAATTCTGTCAATTTGCCAGCTCTAGCACCCTTATTCTGAACAAAAAGTTGATGTCAACCAGAAAAAGTCAACCAGTCAATAAATACTCATGATACGCCCACAGAGGATCAATTTCAGGCACCCTATAGGCGCTGTAATCTCAAAAAAACGACTAATGCTAATTAAGTGTAGTTTCATAGTTAAGTGTAGTCAGTTCTATGAAAACTGCATCCTAGCTTAAATGGAGGGGGTGGTACTAGGCACTAATTAGTGGATGGCTAAAAGTTACATTAATTTTTTCTTATTAAAACGGTTACTTCTCTCATCTCAGAATAGAAAATGGCAGATAATGAACAGTGGAATTGCAATACTCACTTTCAAGGAAGCATTCCATGCTCAGCGTAAAGTTATCCACAGCAAATGCAATCCCTGCACTGGAGGAAATATCAGCACTGAACTGCAGGTAGAACCTGAACGTGTGACAAAGAAAAACAGAGATAAATTGAAGAGAGTGAGAATGTTGTTAAGCCAAAAAAAAAAAAAAAAAAAAAAAAAAAAAGAAAGAAAGAAAGAAAGATTATTACTATGTTATATTTTTAGAATATTTTGGAATTCTTTTGTGTGCTAAGCAGGAAAAATAATTTGGAACCACAAAAATGTATATTGACGACTACAGTAGAACTCATCACATTATTTTGAATAAATCCCTGGGATTTAAAACCCCTTGCCCTCTATGAACTAATATCTCTCAAAATAATAAATGGGTCAGAACAGGCTCTTTGGGTTATAGGGCATGAAGCTTTGCAGTGATACTGTGAAGTGTTAAATAAATCTAAAAAAAATTGGACTACAACAAGAAAAGGAAGGAGGCCAGGAATGCAATTTTAATCGCCCTCTGTGGACTGGAATTAGTGAGGCTCCGGATAACAAGTGCGGAGGTTGGAGCTTGGGGAATTGTGGGGGTTTTGGGAGGGTTAGATGAGATTCCAATCAAACATGTAGAGATGTAACAGCCTTCTATTTTCCTCTGCCCTCCTTACTCTTACAAGTCAAGAACAGTTGCTAATTGGAGTGAAATTGTGGATGAATGGTGAGGCTCTTCATTGATTTTTTTTTTTTTTTTTTTTTCCTCTATCCATTTTGTTTTTTTTTACTTCTGGGTAGAGTGATATAGTAGTGAGCACGGGATGTAAAATGCTGTGCCGGGACCATAGGCAGGGATGTGTCACCAGTGGGATTTATTAGGATTTTAGAGTAAATGTGTGGGTTTGTGCAAAACCAAATGTAAATGACTACAGTTTGCACAGTGGTGAGTGAAAACTTATTGCATATGCATCTGAAACTTGAATTTGCATTCATTCTTAAGTGGAAACTTTCCTGCAATTGTTTACCTGATTATGCCATTGTTATGTTTCAAATCAGGTGCTACTCAGACCACGTTCAGCATAAATTTGATGGTTGTGACTAGACTTACAGATCCACCAAACCGAAGAGTGGTAAGGTAATGAGTTTCCAGCCTTTCCCCATATTAGCTTCGCTTGTTGAGTTCCAGAGACTTCGCTGACCCTCAGGACCTGTGCTGTTCTCTATAATCCAGAGCGATAGCACTCCATTTGAAGATCCACACACCCAGAACTTGACCTTTAGAAAAGATCACAAAATCAGATTTAAACACTGACGCATGTGCCGTCAGCTGTTCTTTTCCAGTCTCAAAGTTGGCAGACATTTCATGAATGATTACGTATAATCTATTCTCAGCCTCAAATGGACAACAGTCCTTTTATTGAACGTTTGATGTATATTGAGCACAAAAAGCCAAAAACTGGCTGAAAACCAGCAATTACAATGTACAAAAGGAAATTTGATTTATTATAGAAAGTGCCTTATTCAGTTTTTTTTTGCCAGGAGTTTTGCCAGCCACTTTTTGAGTGGCACAATTAACGTTTGTATACATTTACTACCAAGCATTTTTTGCAGTACTTCATCAAATTATTGAGATGAATGTCTGACACAGGCATGTATCCAGATGCGCAGTGCAGTCAAGCACACTGTAGGCCTCTAAAAGAGCAGTTCAGGTGCCTGGTTTGCAGTGGTGGAGTGATACTGCACAGTCCCAGCAAAGAACACCAGACAGTGATAGTCTGCAGGATTCTTCACAACCTAGCACTGAGATTTGCATAATTTATTTAGCGTACCAGGTGCAAAAACAATGCAGACAGCTCATGCAAATGAATAAAGCAGAAGGTGAAATTTTAACAATTGGGCGTTATATATATATATATCCATAAGCAGAACAGTACAAAACAAGTTGAGCTTGAACAACAACAGTGTTCTACATTTACATTAAACCACTTACAAAGGAAAAGGGCAAATCCATATATATATATATATATATATATATATATATATATAATTATATAAGATATACTAAATATAATTATATTTATAATATATAATATATATATAATATAAATATAGTCATATAATATAATTATATAAGATTCTTTTGAACTCATATGTATGTATTTACATGCATATGTATTTAAATAATGAGTACTTCATTTTTTTTATGAACATAAGCTATGATCATAAAGTCTGCTTGTGTTTCTACAAATATATTTGTTGTCGTTCATGGACCAGGATTGCTGTGGCATTATTTTTGAGGGTTTTTAATTATGTCATCATGGGTTTCATATTTACCCACTCTACAATGTTCCATGTTAATCAGCGGTTTTTGGTCAAATGAAGTTGCAAAACGGACAAGGCTTTATGTGCACGTCAAAAGTCTGGCTTTGTGAGACGGCGTGTGATCTAGTGCAGGTTGTAATGCTTATATCACATCTGCTCTGAGGTTCATCTATTATGAGGGACCTTTATGTCGGGCGACTTGCAGCGGGTTGTGAAAACGGCAGCTGTTGAAAGGAGCATGGCTTCTCCTATTACAGAAGTCACGCTGAGAACAGTGGCTAGGGGGAGAGATCAGTCGTAATCTACAGTCTTGGTTCGTGTCTGGATATGGTCCAATATTCTGTCATGGCCCGCTGTGCCTCCACACCGCTCTGGGCACCGTTCATACAAGAGTAAGCCCTCACCTCACATCTATCTAAAGCTGTCAGTCAAGGCTTCTCATAAAGCCCAAACCAATGCCTACCTCTCCACCTGTGTTTCTGTTTGTCTCCACTCCATAATCTCCCTGACATTTTCTCTCCTTTTCTTACTTTCATTTTTTTATCCCACTGTTTCTCTCACTTCTTCATCTCTGTCAGTCTACGTACCCTTCGTTCCCTCTGAAACTGGCTGTTTGAGTGTTTTTCTTCTTCAGGAAGTCTTTTGCAGTTGTGTAATTCACCCTTCCCAGCAGGCTTGTGGGTGAGCCACAGACTGATGGGGTCAAGGTCTATGAATTGTGAATCTAAAACGGAGACAGGCTTTCAAAAGCTTTCCATCTAGTTGAGAGCCAGACATTTTTCTATTCTTCAAAACGGACATTAACATTTCACATTTGGTTGCCAAATTTCCATGTAATTACATTCAAATGACATTGAAATGTGGGTACAACAACAACCCTCTGACACTGGGCTACATTCTGTCAGTAGCTATTACGAAAGCAACTCATTAAAGCTATTGTGCATCCTAAAAATGTCACATGTAGCCTTAAACACTGAAAAAAGTACTAGGTCAAACCAAATCAACATTGTGAAACATTTCATCATGGCTACACAACCTAAAAATACCTAACAAAAATAACTATTTGACAAAAGAACTATTATTATCACACTTGCCATTTTATCAAAATATACTCCCCACCCCCCACCTTCAAAAAAAAAAAAAAAAAAAAAAAAAAAAAAAAAAGCCATTGTGATACAGTACACATTATGCAAAGATATGCTACACTGTAGTCACAAGATTCATCCATCTTGGAAATAAAAATGCAAATATATGTCATTTTACATTTCTAATCCAATTTTGCATAGAATGTTTCATAGTTTATTAAAATTATGATTAAAAAAGTAAATGCTACAAATTGCAGTCTGATATACTAGTTCATTAATCACAATGGGGACAAAGGTCACATAAAGTGTTTTTAGGGCTAAGTAAACTAAACTGTGAGTAAACTAAACAATGGTGATGGTGATTGTTTATATTTGGTTGAAAGTAATGTCTAAATATAATAATAATAAAAAAAAAAAAAAAAATATATATATATATATATATATATAATGGTGATTGTTTAAGGTTGAAAGAAAAAAAAAAAAAAAAAAAAAAAATATATATATATATATATATATATATATATATATTATTATTATCATTATTTAGATTACTTTTGACCAAACTCGGTTATCACATTGATTTAAACAGGATAATTTTGTACTATATTGACAAAAAAAATACCAAGAGTAAGAAAATATATTCCTTGTATGCTTATTAAAGCTAACGTTATTCAAAATAAAAGCTGTGAGTGATTTTCTCTTTGCATTTTGTTGATGGCCTAATTGTCAGAAGGTGACTGCATATAGATTGACACATTGGATTTTGAATACTCTCTATTTTGACATGTTTGTGTTCATACCAGCCATTTTGACATAGTTTTTGGGTGCATTCAATCGTTTGGACGCGCCCAAGGCCTAAAGTGAAATTTAAAGTGTCATTTGTTTGTCCTTTCTGGAGCACGCGCACCGAATTCAGCCAGGCGAACAGTGTCTTTCGCACTGATTATTGTGCTTTCAGTGTTTTATCAAACATATTCCACAACTTAGCAATAGTAAAGACTGCATTTTACAACAGTCACCAACTGTGCTGATATACTTATGTTTGTTTGGGTTTTAAGGAGGAAGTTGCGCTAGAAGAAAGGTGGCTAGTTTTTAAAAGTTTTTATCTCATATCTTCTTTTTTATGATCCTTGGAAGCCAAAATTGAAATCATCAGTCAAATTAGTTTAATATCACAACCACAGGCCTTAAGTGTAAGCAGACATTTGGATGTTTGGTTCTCTCTTCTATCATCACACTTAAACAGGGGTTTCATGTTATGCGCTCTGTAGCTCCTCTGCATGAACACGATCTCTCTTCTCAATGGTGAATAAATGCATCAACGACAAATGACAAAAACAGCTGGCGACTCTGGCAGGATAAAATTTGCAAGATAATGTCTATACATCAATAATAAATGTATGTGTGTTGTCTTAATTCCTCCAGTCCCTCCAGTCTTCCCACCCCTAGCTATTTGTTATAATATTATTTACTTTATTATCATAATCATAAACACACTGGTTTGTAACTCAAGCAGATTTATCATTCTTCTAGTTATTACCCTATAGCACCTAATGAATACATACTGTATACATAAAATAGCCCAAATCTGTGTTGCAAAATAAGGTATAATTAGAATTTTAAGAACTGGGTCCCCTACAAGGATAGCATTAAATTTTTAAGGGTCCTTTGGGGTTTGGAAACCTGTTATATATCACTCAGCTTGCTACTCTATGCCAGGAAAGAAGCAAAATCCTAATGTCCCACTTAACCTGCATTTATCCCATAGTACAAACTGCATGTGGAGAAACATGAATGTTATTTTCAGAACATACTCTCTCTTTCTGATTATCTGTGGCCTTTACTTCCTGCTGCATTATCCTAACAGCTATATAACCCGTATCAGTATTCAAAGCATTTCTATAGGTGTAACATTGATCGCTGCATGCATAGGGTAGAATACATTTCCAAATAAGGCTTGATGGAAACTTCATTTCCTCAGAGATCTAGAGCCCCATTGCACAGAGACACCATGCTTTACGGTTGCTTGCGGAATGCAGAAACGTCGTCTTCTTACCATGCAAGGGGCGTTCCGTAGCGGGTAGAAGAAAAGCGGGCTTCGCACCTGGGCTGATCCTCGCTGACCTTTGGGCTGACTGTCGATGGCCAACAAGGCCCCTGCCAGACAGAGTGATGAAAAACATGAAAGAAAAAAAAAATCATCCCCTGAAGAAAAGATGAAAGACAACCAACCAAAAGCTTATTGTCAATCTTTAATAAAGATTATTTATTAACCATGTCTGCATAAATTATTTCACTTTCTTTTTAATTTATTAAGGTTAGTACTCAACCTTGCGCTTGGTAAAATATTTATTTGAATAAAACAGCAATTTTTTGTTGTTTTGACTTCAACTAAGATGTTTAGGCGGAGCACCTGGTGATGGACAGCTGCTTCGGAGGCTTTGGGGAATGGATGGATGGGCCCTCCATTGTGGGCCCCTTCCTGGAACCAGCTGCCAGCCGCAATCCTCTCTTCCGAACGAGCAATAGCTGCCATTGAGGAATTGACCTGGTTGAGTAAGAGAATGAAATGAGACATTTTGAGAATACTGAGAGACCTGAGAGAAAAGAACTGAGAGGGATGAAAAGAAAAAAGTGAAATATGGGCTAACAATCATATCCCTTAGCTCAAGAGCTTAGAAGCTTTGATGAGAAATAGTCTTTGACCGATTTTTAAATGTCTGAAGAAGCATAAGAGGCCAGCTGAGTGTTGCTGAGTGCAAATGAGGATATGGTTTTGAGGTAAAGGAACAGAAAGGCAAGTGTGTAGGAAGGCCATATTAGAAATGATCTCAAAGCACTTCCATCAACAGACAATTCATTCCACCCCGTGCAGGGCTGCAGGGATGAGTTTGACCTTCATTAAGAAACATGGGGGAAGAAACGTGGTTGCCCTCCAGCGATCCACTGCATTACAGAGGATAAATTACCTGCTGGCATGCAACTTACAAGCTTTGTTTGAGGTTCGTACAATCCAGTGTTAGGCATATAAAATGACACGCTTCCAAGCAGAGGATGCATTCATGAGAAAAAGTCATTATGGGAACTGGCTTGTTAATAAATGAAGAAGAATAAAGGAAGCAGAACATTTTTTTTTCATGGTTTTAGTTGTCTGTTGTCTCCTGAAACAACCTAGCCCAAAATAGATTTCTAACAAAGAAATAAGTTAAAAAAAAAAAAAAAAAGAGCTTGCACTTCTATATCAATATTTTTATTTAAATCAATGTATTACTCATACCTCAACTGGCACTATTTATGAAATCAAAAGTACAATGAAGATCTGGTCATAAATCTTTCGGTCTATATATAGACTGCAAAAACAAAACAACAACAACAACAACAACAACAACAAAATACGTTTCTCCTCAAATTTGATATATTTCTCAAATTTCAGATATTCACTGACTTTTGTCATTAAAGTATGTAAAATAAACTAAAGCACAATAATAACTCTGATTCTGAAAATCAGTCAAATTTAATTTAGAATTGATCTTACATTATGACAGTTGCTTTTTTGACAAATTTATTTAAATTTATTAAAACACAACAAAATGGGGTAGAGTGGGGGAAATGCCCCTCTACTGTTTTTTTCCAAAATAACCACAAGATGAAATCAAGACACATTTTTATTGTTACAAAATACTAAATTAAATAATGTTTATTATTTAATTTAGAATTATAATCTAGAATTATAATCTAGAATTATAATCACTAAAACTATGATAAATGTGCTCTTTTCAGAGCACATTTAACTTTCGTTTCACAGAAAAAAATTACACAGTCATTTTCCCCCACTCTACCCTACTGATGTTGGTCTTATTCTTTTAATTTTGAGTTTTGAAATGACCTTGACATTATTTTGTAAGATTCATCTATAACAGGCTTTTAAACAGAATCACAACTGCAGTGTCCTTTCTTCATCTGGTCTTCAGAAGTCAATTTTCATCAAGCTTAACAACAAAGTTCATTAAAGAGACAATAAAATCTTGTTGTGCAAATTAAATGTACTGAATGTGTTTGAAAGAGACTGATTAACGGATTGCTAATCAATATTAATATCTGCGGTGGCATATCGAACACGAACAGTGACATTTAGCTTTGTTCTAACAATAAACAAAGCTCAGAATCCTGTTAAATTTCCAAACACGTGTGTGTTGCCTTTCTTTTTGCACTGCAGGTGGACCCACTGAAATTTGATTACAGCTGCTGCTCTGTATTGATCTGAGAGGTGTGAGGCAGGATCAGCTAATCATCCGCTGAGGGGAGATGCTACAGCGCTGGACTCACTGCCATTAACCAGGAGAGAGTAAACACATCGACCAGCATGACCACACTCATGAGAATTAGCATGGAGAGCAATAACAGGGAAAGAGAGAGAAAAATGGCAAAGAAAGAAGAAATGCTCCGTGCAATTTGAATGACACAGGATGAGATTGCAGCTTTCCGTTTTGCATTGTGAAGCTGAAGGAACGGATCACTAACGAATCCTCTGTGATGGAATGAAGTTGCATCATACAAGACAGATTATGGCAGGAATGAAATAAAGGATCGGGACAGTGTGAGCCTCTGATCTTTAAAGTAAGGGGAGTTTTAACACAGAAATGAAGAAGCAGGGAATGATGGGAAAAAAGTGGGACCATCAGAGAGAGAAAATAGGCTAACTGAAGTGAAAACTGTTCAGTGGTAAAAAGTTTTAAAGTACAATGCAGCAGTGAAAGTGTGACTGATAGGCTATAGAGGTTCCAGCTAAAAAGCACATAGATTTACCTCATCCCACAAATTTACATATATTGTGAGTATCAGTTTCACTCTGCTACTGTTATTAGGTCAATGCATCACACTCATATTTTACATCATATTCAGTTATCATATTTACAAACCTCTAAAAAATTATTGTGGCATTACCATGATAAAGAAATCAGATGGTAACACCATAGTCTTGAACGACTGTCATAAAAAAACATAAGTGCAAATAGCCCTCCTTGATGGCAGAGGCTTTTTACACTAACTCTGCCCACCAACGTGTGATTGGGCTAGTCAACACTACAAAAGACACTTGCATAAAAATAGCTCCAAGGGCCCAGTTGGTAAAGCGTGTGAAGTAGTCTTTTTGATGCGATCAACCTGGGTTCGAATCCGCCTTTTGCCGATTTTTTTTCTCCCTTTTTAAATCTCACATCATATCAGAAAGGCATTTATTTTCAATAAAAATGAAAGAAATAATCTAAAAGTTGAAAATAAAGTATTGGTTAGGGTTTAGGGAGGGCTTATTGTCTCAATAGGGCAGCATCCATTTAATAATTTGAATTAAAAGTATAATTTACACTTAATACATTATTATTACATTCCACTTTAGAATGTACTACAATGGGTTTGTTAAGTGATCATGTAATGCGTCCACTGAACGCACCAACGAACGCTGTTTCCGGGTCCAAACCACAACTCATTTCACTTGAGAATACTATCTCAGCAGCCGTTTATGAGCACTGTTTATTCATATTAAACATTTAAGATAAACGTTTTCAAATATATGGTGTACACTGTCTTCATGCTCACAGCGTCCCAAACACAAATAATTTTTATATGCATTTATTTATATTCATATTGTTATTGTATGGCTAGGATTTCGGTATGGAGTTAAAGGGTAGGATTATAATTTTTTGGTAGTATTATATCACATTGTGAGTGTATAATTAGTACCATTTGTTGTTTTCTCATGTCATCTGATAGAGCGTTTGGACCCGAAAGTCACGGAAGAGGTGACACTTGACGTCAGACTTAACAAGCGAATACTGAGGTGCAGATAATTGCCTCTATTTGCAATAAGTATTATAAATCCTGCAATTTTAATATAGTGTAAATAGAATCTATAGCTATTTGTACTTCGTGTAAATAGCATTTATTGTTAAGAATACATGCTATTTTCATTTAGTGTAAATAGCATCTATTGCAAATAGCCGCTGCCAAAAAACCTGTATTGTCTTTTAAATACTTTTTTGTTTATAGTCAAATAACAACAATAACAAAACAAAAAAAAAAAAAAAAAAAAAAACTAAAAATAAATAATAATAATAATAATAATAATAATAATAATAATAATAATAATAATACATTGTTACTTTTATTCAGAAAGGATGCATTAAATTAGTAAATACATATATTTACAGTAAAACAATGAAACAATAACACAATAAAACAAACAAATAAATAAATTCCGTTTGAACCTTTTTATTAATCAAAAGTCCTGAAAGAAAATAAATAAATAAATAAATAAATAAATAAATAAATAAATAAATAAATAAATAAATAAATAAATAAATAAAACAATGATAACAATAAGACCCATTATTCGTAATTTCGCACCAATAATTACTGCTAATAATTGAGCACTAAATCTGCCTTATTACAAAGATGGATTATGTAACACTGAAGACAAATGAAAAGTTTGCTTTTCCATCACAGAAATAAATTATATTTTAGAATATAATTAGAATATAATAAGTTACTTTAGATTGTAATAATATTGCAATATATTACTGTATTTTTGGTCAAATAAATGCAGCCTTGGTAAGCATAAGAGACTTATTTTGAGGGGAAAACAAATAATATAGTTAATTATAATATATCTTATTTTGCTGTAAGACAAAGAAATCTGCGATCGGTGTGTGTGTGTGTGTGTGTGTGTGTGTGTGTGTGTGTGTTGCCCATAACGCATTTTTTTTTTTTTGAGAGAAACACTGTGTCTGGGATGACAACGGTTACTGAACCAAAACAACTCCCACAATGTCCAATAAACACAACTTCTGTTATATAATGGAAAAACACACAATGACTTCATTAAAGAGCTGCTGTTGCCCTCCTGAGTCCCCGTCTGCTGTCTCGTCCTCCAAATGAACGGCACTAATACTCACGGCAATGTTCCCCCTCATCGTCCCCTTGTGGACAGTCAGGGTTGAAGTCACACAGCTGGCCCACATTGATCTCCCGGCCTCCTCTGCAGTGATAGCGGCCCCGGAGAGTGACGTTTTGAGAGGTTCCTGGGCGGAGAAAGACAAGAGGGAATCAGAGACACTAATTACAGTGACAGTTCGTCTGAAGGAGCCAAGGTTTAAATCCCTCAAGGGCACAACGGTGATAAAGCAGAATTCCAATCCCAGCAACTCTCTGATTCCAGGGTCACCCTTGCTTAAGGTGCAACATTTGCACAAGCAGCCCTGATCATTAACCATTAGCCCACCTTTACCTCATTTTTCTCGTACATCTTCTTTTACAGCTGCACATTAGGTGTAACAGGTTACTTCGAAGAGGTTTACTTTATGTCTTTCCAATAGAGTTTCCGCCAAGAAAGTAAATCAGAGGGTTACATTAAAAGCTTCTGTGCAAACAAACACAAAGACATCAAGTAAATTCAGCACTTTGTGAAACTAAATGAGGCAGAAAGAAGACATAAAAGAGGCTAAGCCTCTTAGTAGTCGCTTGTTTTTTATGGCTTCAATGACAGGAAAGGATACTGACAAAGGCTATCAACAAATGAAAACACAAAGAGCCCTTTCCTGTCCAATAAAGATACAACAGCCATTAAAAAATGTGTTAATGTAATGAGAACTCAAGCACAGCTCTAAAGAGAGAACTAGGATAACATTTCAACATAAACATATACAACTTCTGCCCTTTTGTGAGACGAGATACGGATCATTTTTGTCTGGCGCCATATATATGTTTGCTGTTTGCATATGGAACGCTAGCTGAACAACGCTTTAGAATATGTAGGACGGAACAATGGCCCAGATAAGTAGCGTGGCGACTGGATTTATGTGAGTTGAATCTGATAGCATCAGAGCGAACACAACGAGATGTAAGCGCGGTTTGCATATCTATGCAAATGGAAGACAGTCGCGGGGCTGTACAAACGGACCGGCTCACCAGGGGTTCATCATTGTACTGCTGACAATGATAAAGAGATAAAGAGAGTGATTGTACAGAAAGAAAAATGAGGGGAAAAACAGGCCTACTGATGTGATTCACTTACTTCCTTCTTAAAAAGAAAGAAAAAAAACAAAAAAAACAAGGGAGATGTGATTTTATCACTGGTGGCTACAACCGAGGCATAACGCACCCTTAATCTGGGTGATGATAGATTTTGTTTGGAAGACACATGACAAAAGATGTTCATCTGAGACAAGCAGATAACAAAATAACCAACGCTGGGCTAGGATTTCCAAAATTTTAGCAGCCGTAGTTTCAAAACAAGCTCGCAGCAGAAATCATACAGAATACAACAAAATGTTATAATGTCATATTACAAAAATAAGTAAACAATTTAATAATACGTTTGAAAACATAATGCCATTGATATAACAACTGATAATAATAATAATAATAATAATAATAATAATAATAATAATAAGATTAATATTTTTTTTCATATTCATAAGGATTCATTTGATGGTTGGCCTGGCTAGGCTAGTCAAGTTGGTTTTAGCTGGTTGTTTCAGCTGGTCTCCCTGCCTGACCAGCTAAGGAAGTGGCCAAAACCCCTCTAAAACCAGTCTACTGACCAGCTATGACCAGGTTGGAAGACCAGCTAAAACCAGCCAACCAGCTTAGCTGTTTTGTTGTTGTTGTTGTTGTTGTTGTTGTTGTTTGTTTGTTTGTTTGTTTGTTTGTTTTCAGCAGGTCATCAAAATATCAGCATTGTACATTAAAATGCTGTAAATATGTCAGTATTGTCCATTTTAGTGTATGCAAAAACATAAGTGTATATACATTTTATGTAAAATGCATTTGAATTATCACGAGAACACACTGCATAGTAACATTAAAACACGTTTTAGGCTTAATATCAAGAAATGTGCATTGTGCACAACTAGTACTCCAACAAAAGTTTTATATCAGTAAGTCTTGAGTGATATGTCAGTAAATATGATATTACATTAAACTCTTCCTGCTTATCCTCCTCCTTATTAACTATACTTAGTATGGCATAAATTTTAAATATATTACTGTTTTTTACTAGGGATATTACATTTTTAATAAGATCTGAAGTACACTACAAATGCATGTCCAATACCATTAAGTGTACTTTTTCACAAGTAAAATTTAGATCCAATAAATATTAGAAATATTAAATCCAATATTTTGACACAAATTAGATTTTGTTTTCCCACCTGTTTCCATTGACTATTACATACCATTGTACTAGATCAACTTATATTAACATCTGCAAAACAGTGTAATTCAGGGAACGTGGTTGAAATTTTTATAACTATTCACAGAATACACGTTGATCAGCCACTTAATGGGTGAATGCATCATCCTCAGTGTCTATGGCAGTTGTGGCCCTGAATCATAATTCCTGGTTAAAGAGATGCTGAGTGAACATTGTGCAAATACAGGATGAGGATTTGTTTTTGTTTTTTTAAGTGCAGGATGTTTTTAAGGGTCCATTTACTCTCTTTCAGTCTTGCCTGATGACAGAGCGGCTAGGGATGGATTCTTTTCTATAACCCATCTGACTCACTTTCATACGTCTCTTGCGTCAAATTGTGACTCTGCAACTGCAGACACATTTACACGCATTGAGCGAGAACCATCAGTTCATGTAAATGGCATAGCAATTAATAGCCCTCCTTCACATCTCAACATAGCAGCCTTGCAAAAGAAAAAAAAAAAAATTACTAATAGTCTTTTTAATCAAACGCTGTGTGTGTATGGCAAGTAAAGAAAAAGAGGAGAAACAAAAGTCGAGGAGGTGTTAATACACCAGTCTGCTCTGATGCAGCTAGGCTTTGTGTTGAGAGAACAAAGATGTGATGGATATGTCGGACTAGCGTCGGTGTGCGAGTACTAAAATGATTTAATTATTGTTCGGCAGACATTTGACAGCCAGCCGTAACAGTGAGTCATACCACTAGCGGGCAAACATTCATATCAGTGAGCTGAAAGCTAAGCTAAGATAAAAGACGCTCAATCTGTCACTGCACATGGGGAAAAAGCTTAATGACCATCATGAAGGTTCACAGGCTCTGCGACACAAATGCTAACCCTTGTAAACACTGCATGGAAAATGCGCTGAAACATGAGTCACCAAGAATCAGGCTCTGAAATATTGTTTCCAGTCAGATCCTTCAAGTTTCAGTCACACATTTCATGCACACCATATGATCGCTTAAATAGTTGCCTTTGCAATCATTAATATAAACATATAATCTTGCTCCAAGGAACATTGTGTTAAAAGGCTGTTTCTGTCCAAAAATCTCCTGACGAACCTGGTTACAATTCCGGAAGAGTCTTTTTTATTCTAGCTTATTTTCACGTAGGTGAATCATGCTTTTATTTACTATGTATGCACTATTGCACTATTATTAATATTTCACTATTACACTATATATGGAAAGCTCAGAGCTCCGGTTGTATCAGCACAGGAAATATTTGAAGTCACTTTAATACTCTCTCTCAAACAACAAGAATGATTACCAACAGAATGAGAATTTAATGACTCCTTTTGAAACACATCGCCGATGAAGGTCACAGCAAGACGGTCGGAAACTTGGTTTCAGACTCCATTTCCTCCATCTTTGTTGTTGTAACAAGAAGTAGGCCACGCAGCATGCTAAGTTCATGCATTTTTTAAAAAGGCTCACATTTCTCAACATAAAATGTGAAAATACAAAACAAGCAACAAGAGGCCTATTTCACATCTATAGCTCAGTGGATAGATTTTTGAGGCATTAGTACCTACATTAGTCAACTAAGGATATAACAGTTTGCGTTGTTCATCAAAGCAGGCAATTCATGCACCGGCCATTGAAATTAATTATTAATTAAATGCTTTCTTTGAGTCACTCTGGCCATAATTAAATATGAAAATTAGTTATTTAACAAAGAGAGAAGATAATGATGCAAAGGTGAATGGGGCCATAGGGTAAACATATTGAATGTACACAGAAGGGTACACAGAGTGATTATGAGGTGTGTGTACTGTATGTCCATTATAACACAACATCACAGCCCATATTGCACACTCTAGACAGATACAGCTAAGCCAGTCTGAAATGTGTTCTCTGAAAACAAGATGACAGTGAGTACTCTGACTCATACAGGACGTGCTTTTCTCTATAGCATTAAGCACAATATTCTAAAAAGAGCAGAGACTTTCTTCGTCCTGATTCTGAGAATCTGCCTAATGGGACCAGACAAAAGAAGCAAATTATGATTCTCTGCAAGTTTTTTTGCACATTGCTGATGTCCTCACACTGCTGAATGATTCTGATAATACAACACTGCAAAGTATGTTTGCTGGTTGGAGTCTGCTATTATAAAAGAAGCTGATAATAAATCTCATATTGGAGTAGGCTGATAATGGTAATACAGACCAGGCTTAAAAGACATTGACCTGTTTTTCTTCCTGATAATCTCATCATGATTATTTTTATTCATACCTGCATTTCCCTATCCTTTCCATCACGTATCAGTTCTTTTCTTCCTTCCTCTGACCTTTTAATTTTGTCTGTACCATTTTAAACATCTATTTCCCCTTCCTTGTTTCAAGCTTTGTTAGATCATCCCTGTTATACACCAATTTCTACAATGCAGATCTGCAATCTGGAATCTCTTTCTTTTCTTCTTTCTTTCTTTCATGAAATTAAGAACCAGTCAAGATGCCTATAAGACAACTCATCTGTGCTCCATCAGTCTGCATTACATCTGATTCAGCAAACTGCAAGTCATTACTTTTGGTTGCATCAAAAGTACCAAAAATTCAGAAAATAATGTTCTTCTTATCCTGTCTCAATGCAAGGCTTTATTAACTGCACCTTTAATTCTCTCCATTTCAGTTATGTATTAAAAATCATATTACCTTCATTAATTAAGTAGTCCATGGGGAACTTAGATCTTAAGTCTCATGTCTGAGCTTTTCATCATGAACGGCAAGTCAATCTGTTTACCTTCATCTCACTGAATTATATTAAATGATTATATGAAAAAATCCAGGTCCTTACCAAATAATCAGTGATCAGCCCTGAACATGAAATTTCTACACAGGCCTCAAGAATGGATTGAGAAAGTTAGGTCAGCGCACCTTGTGTTAGTTGGGGCAGTCCAAGCCAATGTCTTTGATCTACAGGGAGAGCCGTAAAGTTAATGCCCTTGAATTACACCCGACTCTCCCTCAGGACAACAGACGAAATGGGGGGCATCTATTTAGGAGCTCAATGAACTGTTCAGACCCACACTTGATTGGCTGAGGTAAGGCCTTGGCATCATTTGTCTTTGTCAGATTATTCTACAATGCCTGAGGGGCAAAAGCATGCAATGAAATAACTGGTTCATTTTCTTTGACTATTTTTTGGGGACGTTTTGGGGCTTCTGCATTAGAGGAGAAGACAAATCAAAGGGGACAAGCCAGTGAGGAAGACAAAGTGAGCTGATACACCAAAGCTCTTATTGCTAAAAGATGGTATGTGTTCCTGTAAGATAATATAAAAGCCAGAGCACGTATGTTAGAACCGCCAACCCTTGCTCGCAGCGTATCTGCTTGTGCACTGACCTCTACATGTTTGCAACTGTGTAGTTCTTAAGGCCATAAAGATACTCTACACTAATGTTTCTCAACACGGTTCCTGGACGGTCCCCAATGCTACACATTCAAACTCTTCCTAATTAAACACATCTGAATAAAACTTATCAGCTCATTAGTAGACACTCAAAGACTTGAAATGGGTGGGTCAGATGAGTGAGACATCCAAAATGTGTACTGTTGGGCTGCCTCCAAGAACAGGGTTGGGAGACACTGCTCTATGCAAGTACGCAAATTCAGACACAGAAATTTGGCCAGTGCATTGCTAATTTGAGATTACACAGTTGCCTACGTTCTTGCATTCCTGTTGCAATTTCAAACCTCAGTTGTCCAATTATCCAAATTGCTTAACTATTATGTTGACAGTGTAGCTTTAACTAACTTGCTCAGCAAGACTTGCTTTAAACTTTTTCTCATCAAAGTAATTGACCCTAAAGAGAAAACTTAAAATGCTGATAATGTGCTACATACTAGTGTTATGAATTCTGACATGTTTAGACAAATCCACAGACCAGTTTAGCCTCATTCATGAACAAACAATTTAGACTAGTTTTGGGAACTGGATCAACTGATTAACTGAAACAATTAGACTGAAATGGCTGATTTTCTCACCAGTGGAGACTGTTGTGTCTCTAGGGAAAGCCTGAAATCAAGATAACTACTTGAAATCAAGTAATTACTTGAATCTCAAAGAATTTCATAATAGACCTTGCTGAATTCGAGCGCCTTGTGGGCCACAATTTTGCAGAGATGATCTTCAGCTTGAATTGCAGATATCAGCTATTAAAGGGAGTTACTAGCTAACCAGCTAATAAAGGTCTTCAGGATTACCAAAAAAAACTACAGGTTGGTGTGCTGGAGCAGGCTTGGAACTAAGCTCTGCAGAACTGCGGCCCTCTAGGGGATGAGTTTGGCATCGTTGGTTGAAATCAGGGGTGCCCAAACATGGTCCTGTAGGGCTGGTGTCCTGCAGAGTTTAGCACCAACTTGCCTCAACATACCTACAGTTCTAGTATGCTTAGAAAGAGCTTGATTAGGTGGTTCAAGTGTGTTTAATTGAGGTTAGAGCTAAACTCTGCAGGACACCGGCCCTCCAGGACCGAGTTTGGGCACACCTGGTTTAAATCATAATAAAGAATATCTGATGCCCCTTACAAAAAAGAAGTTTATTCAAGTGTGCTATTAGTATACTTCTTTTAAACTATAAATAGGAAAGTATACCTTTAGTCTATTTTTTATGTACTTCTTTGAAATATACTTAAAATTATATCTAAGTAAACATGACTTATACTTAGAAAAAGTCTAAATAAAAATGAGCTATACTTGTGCTCCTAGAATCTGTGTTTTCATTGTTATACAGTAGGGGGCGCTATTACACATCTTCTGTACAGATTAAAAAAAAAAAAAAAAAGAAAACACAAGTGGAGAAGAAACTGAAACAACAGATGCTTCCACATATAATTTAACATGATCATTAGACATAGCATCAAAACTGTGTAAAATTGTGGAATAAAATGTCGACCAATGAAGAGGTAATAATGACTGTCAAGCTTTGGGGTGTTGATCGACATCTACGTTTTGATTATCACTCTGAATCCACTTTTATATACTAGAAAATGGGCCAACTTTCTAGTAATCCTGAAGACCTTGATTCATTAGTGAAATGTGGTTAATAAGGACTGACGCTAAACTCTACAGAATAGTGGCTTTCCAGGCGCAGAGCAACACATCAAAAGACATCCAACTGACTACTAAGGAAAACATTAGTGACTACGCAACTGGTGAGTCTTCTAATAACATTTACCTTAGCAAACTTTAAAGTTTATCGAAGATGTGTGAAGTTTAACTCCATTTTTTTGTTTTAAACCATACCCTCTCTTTACAATGTTTTGATATCTCCCTTTTGCAGACATGTTCCCCCCTTACTGTGCCCACTGTTGAATTGTAGCCCTAGCCATCTACAAATTTGCTTTAACTAGGTCTTTTTTTTTTTTTTTGGAGGCAGACAAGTAACAAACAATGTCAAACCCTGAGGCTACACATTCACAGGATATAGAACATCTCACAAGGCAGTCCCATGTTTGAGACCAGGTCGAGAAAGGCCATGCAGGAGCTATCACAAAGGCCAGTGTCTTTATATCAAAGGATGCCCGAGAGAGATGGGAGGCAAGTCTGTCTGCTTCATTACATCTTGGAGGCATAAAGCCCCTTTGATTCCATGGTGGCCCCATTCCTTGATGTTACCCTAGTGCTAGGCAAACCTGGACAGTCACATTACAGCTCAAACTGCTGCCGTTCAAAGATGATTGAGAAAGAGACTTCAGAGATGAAAGCAAACAAACTTTGAGACTTCAGAGGTGGCTGGGAGAGCACATTTCTGACGCTCTGGTGTGACTGTATGTCTGAAAAAGACTTGGTTTTAGAAGAAAAGTGAGACTCAACTTTTTATTTCTCACCCTAATTCCAAGCCATATGATTGTCTTTTTGTCAAAAGAATAATTTCTGAACAATCTTTTTCATGTAATTACAATGAAAAGGAGACTCAAGCTTTCAAGCTTCAAAAAGGATGCAGAAGCACCATAAAAGTAATTAATATGTCTTATGTCTATGGAAAGGAAAGAAAAGGAAAGGAAGTATGGTAACCAAGTATGCCAAGTATGTTCTGCATTTCACCCATCCAAGTGCACACACAAAGGGGAGAGTAGTGAACAAGCACTGGGCAGACATTTTGCTGGGGGTTCGGGGCCTTGCTCAAGGGTCGTGGGATTGAGGGTGGCAGAGAGCTCTGGTCATTCACTGCCCCCACCAACAAGCCCTGCCAGTACCGAGACTCAAACCCATGACCTTTGGGTTACAAGTCGACTCTCTAACCATTAGGCAACAACTGCTTTGTGAGAAGTGGGATTTGAACTCAAGCCTTCATTCAGAGACCAGAAACCTCATCACCTGAGAAGGACACATGCCTTGAGTCTGGAACCTTAGACCGCTCAGCCATTCTGACGATGCAGACAGACCAAAATGTGAGTTATTATTCCCTGATAATCAAAACAAAAGAGTTGATACATTGAATTACGATAGAAAATCAAACAGTGAAATTATTTGAGAGTGAAAATGTATTATCTCTGCAGCAACTATGGCTGGGTCTGACAACCGATCTACATTGCAGAAATACGCCCTAACAATTTATTTTCATTTCAAGTTATTTGACAAGATGAAATGAAATAAGTCCATAAAACGTCAAGTGTGGTATTCATGTGATGATGTACTATCTTTCTATCACAGGAAATATATGTAAGTGCCACGTACACAGCCTGACCTTTCTCCTGGAAAACCATTAAACTCAGGTTTTCCTTTGGAAATCTCTAATGCATGTTAACTCAGCAAAGATCTCCTCTGTCAATTGTGGACCCTATTTTTTTTTTTTTTTTCTTTTTTAGTCTTACTAAATATTTTGGTAACAAATGAATAAAATTACCATTATTTGCACTGACACTAAATTAATAATGGTGGTTGACACATGGCTGTGATGTTGATCTCGAGTAGCCTTTTAAATTTGACTGCAATGTCGTAAAATGGGACAGATCACATGGGCTTCATCTTTTTGCACTCTCATAGGCAGCATTGCATCGCTTCTCATTTGCATAAAGTTGAACTCTGCTCAACTCTTTCACTGATGTACCTCAAATCGGCAAGTCTTATTGAAAATGAATGATTTCCACTCACTTTGTCACTGCAAATTGTTGTCAGTGTGAACAGTCCTACGAGTCATGATTTGAATTACCAATTTTAGCAACAATCTGCAGACCCCCATAGCCTGTAGTTTGTTTGTGAAACTGCACATCTTTTATTTTATTTATTTATTTATTTATTTATTTATTTATTTTGTCTGTCACTCTTTACTCTCAGTACCTAAAGCAAAGCTTAGTCCTAGATCATCTGCTACTGTTGATTTATACAAACAGTTGGGCCAGGCCAGTGGGCTAAACATTTATTATGGTGACATTTTAATGGCTGGTAAATGAAAGGAAAATATCACAAATACTTTCCTGGCTTTTTAAATTTGATTTGTGTACGACAATTGATCTTGCACTGGTCTTTGAGGCGAAACAACAGTCTGCCTGAAAATAAAATCATCTTTGCAAGGCACCAGGCTGCTACAATGATGCTTGACAGCAATAACATTGTAAGGTTGTGTGATCGGTGACGTTCTCCAAATGAATTGCATGTTTCACTTTGCTGAGTTATGGCTCTGAAGTTATCGCTTCTCATTAACTTTGAATGGACAGAAAAAAAGTTTGCAAACATTTTTGTCCCAAACCCCCTGAAGCAGCATTTGAATTTTTCCAAAATTTGTCACATCTGACAATAGCAGATGAGAACTGAGAACATTTACCAGGCATACTATTGTTTACCACCCATGAAACAGTATTTTACTTTATATATATATATATATATATATATATATATTTGTTAACTTCGTGGTAACATTTTCCACTGAGGTAAAGGTGATTTCACCGCTGTGAAGTGGTGCATCTGAAAGGATCAGAAGAGGTGAGCTATTTGTTTGTATGATCACATTGTGATGCCCAAACACTTCCATAATTATTAGATGATGTCACTTTAGCAGAGCTCTTGGTTGTCTTTGATTTGAGCCACTCATGTCACGTACAATCAGCTAACAGCATGTGCCCGACTGTTGTCCTTGTCATGTATTATGATATCATAGAGCTCCTAATAAAGTTATGTGTCAATTGCCACTAACCCCAGTTTATTCATTCTCTGAAGCCAAATTTGATTCATATTTGTTGCTTGGCAAGTGCTCATTTTGGATCCAGGGCAAAATTGTTAATGTCTGTGCATGCAGAAAGATTACTGAGGAATGGAAGACACAGTAGTCATTCTACCCACAACAATAAATAAGTAGTTCAGTAATTCTACCCAGTCAGACAATTCATCCATCCATCCATCCATCCATCCTACTACACGGAATGCATCCATAAAACTACATGAAAAACAATTGCAGATCTGTCTAATGGGGTGAAGGCCATACCCGGGTCATTCTATAATTAGAGGTACAGAATTTGACAATGCAAAGAAAAAAAAGTTTTCCTTTTTCCCAAAAACCCAAACATATCCTCACATAGCTGTTTTTAAATATCTATATTGTATAAAGTGCTATATAAAAAAGGTGATCTGTAGGAATATGTGCATAAAATACTATATATGTTTGTTACTTTCCACCATGTTACACTTACTGGGTAACACAGCAGACAGGTAACTTAGTTGACATTTTTATTGTTTTGGGCCTATACTCAACATAGAAGTGTAGAACTACTGAGCATATGGTATGTTTAGAAATATATTTTTTTATAAACAAAACATAAGTTTTAGTTAAATTGTCCTGTTAAAATTTGCAGCAAAAATACTTGTGTAACACTGTTGACAGTCAGTTAATCCACTCTTGACACAGGTTTGCTAGTTTAACCAATATTAGGGGAAAGAGAAAGAACTTAACTTATATTGTTTCATCCATGTGCTTCTAGACGAAATATCATCATACAGTGCAAAATATATGAGAATGGGACAAACCATTCCTGTTTTGGAGAGGGGTTCTAGTGGGTAACTTAGTTGACAATGGTTTTCGGACACAAATAACACAAGTTATATCACAATAAACTCCTATTATTTTTGAAGCACACACCCAAATGTCTTGATAACCTAATCTAACTAAAGGCAAAAGTATGAAATTAATTTAGATTTGAGATAATTTTCATGCTTAAATGCAGAGTGGAATGAGCAACTTTACAATATCGGACAGGTGAATACCAGGGTTGTATGTGATATGAACACCATTTTTGAACAAAATATATGGCTTTTTCAACATATAGTAGTGTGATTGGGAAAAATATAATTGTGTACTAGAGAATTGAGCATTGAGCTTGGCTTTATATTGATGAAAATATATTAAAAATATACTTCACAGACAAGAGATCATACCCGCAATTACAGAATGACCTACCCGTTGATACCCCCTAAATCGGAGGGTTTCAACTCTGGCCCAAGAGATCCATTTTCCCAGAGTTGAGAACCCCTACCCTAAATTGTGGTTGTTTACTTACTAAGCTACAAAATTGGTCTAAATTTATTCTAATATTGCTAATCTTACACTGTAAAATCCAATAGTTTACCTTACTTAGATATAATTAGTTATCTTTACTTAGTTGCTATACTTACTAGGTTTTATTAAGTTACAGCTACTTTCAAGCGAGTAAAACAATTTACTTACTACTTTGAGTGATGCTTACTTAAAATATTCAAGTAGCCACAAAGGAACCAATGACATTAATAAACCAGTGAGAGGCAGCAGTGCACTAATATGTTGCTAATTTGCAAAATAACAACAGAAGAAGAAGAAAAGCAATTTTTTTGAGGTGGCAATTGTTAATCTGCAGTTATTTTTCACTAGTTACATTCACTCATTTCCCAAAGTCATCTTGAATGTTGTTTCAATACAACTATATATTTGAGAGAACATCACATAAGCTGACTTCATAAATTGATGTTGATTTTTTTATAAAATGTTGTTGGTGTGTCTTACTTTATTTATTTAATTTTTAATTTATTTATTTATATATTTTTTACTTACCATTATAGTGATTAATATTCCGTTTGGTTGGGCACTTGGAACTTTGTTTTTTTTTTATTATGATTTTCTTCCTATTGATGCAGCAATGCAACATGAAGTCATAATTTTTGATTTCAAGGGAAGAAAAGTAATAAGTACATTGCTTTTAGGAGGAAACCTTCTAATTGTGATGTTTTGATTAACTAAATCTTTTAATTCTTTAGCTAATGTATTTTTAAATGTATTAATGATGTTTTATGATTTCATTGTTCTACATAAACACCTTGAGAAAGTTTACTGGGTTGAGACAGTCTTTTAATAAATGTGGTAACATTTTCAAGTCACAAACTTCAACATTTAGCACATGAATCACAGCAATGGTAACAATTCATTTTTTTTTTTTTATTATTTGTGACAATAACCATTATATTATTTTATAGTCTCTTTTTGTTGTGCTACTACTGACACAAGTCAGTAAATAAAATTAGCAAATAAAAACAACAACAGTAAAACAAAGCAATTGCATAATTTATTCATGCCGCAATGCACTCTGGGAGTCAGTGAGTAGCTATGCTAAGTCAAGTGTAACCCTAAAGTAAATGATTGAGTACCCCCTACAGTTCTTTTTTAGTTACTAGAACTTTTGTGTAAGTAAACTATACTAACTAAGCATTTGTCAGTACAACATACTATTCCTATTTCACTTTACTTAGTTTTTTTAAGGCAATCGGTTTGCATGCTTTTTTTAAGTAAGCCCAACTGATTAGATTTTACAGTGTACATTGCCAGACTTTTGACTCAAACAAGATCATTTATGACCCCTTAAAACAACATTAAATTTTGTTTATAGACCATTGCATTGAGATAAGCAAGGTGAAGATAATAAATTCCAAACAATACACTTAATTGTAAATTAACTGTAATGTTTTTAGACACTTAACTGCATGTTATTTACAATTTAAATGACTTTTATTGTCTTTGAAATATGGCTAAAGTTTACTGCCAAATGCATTGACAAGAATGTATGTAAAACTAAAAAATATTTTAATGTTATTACTATTGAAACTTGTAAGTCATGCATTATAAAATATGTGTCATTACACATTTGTAGCGGTTTACAGTACACAATTAAAGTAAGTGCACTTGTTTTTCAAAAGAGGAAATCTGATGCCGTCTGCTCTGGCATCTGATCTTTATCATCATAAATAGTTATCAACATTATCATCATCTTCAGAACTTACTAAAAATACTGTTCTGATAGATCTAGATTTTCTTAATCAAATCAACATTGTCTATAATTCTCTTCAAACATATCTTGACAAGTTGTCCCCTGAGAAAGATTCGAGATTCCTCCTTTGAGGCCTTGCGCACACATCCCTCAGCACACCATAGTCTGACTAGAGAAGCACTAAACGTCATCCCCACCGGACTTTTCCTGGGATTCACATTCTTGCCTCTCGCCCGCTCACGGCACAGCTCATTTCACTCACTCAGTCTCGCGGGCCTGAATGATTGATGGTTGGGGGAAATGCTTGGCACACCTCCACGGTCCATCCCAGGCTGTAAAGCGGTGAGCATCACCATGTTAGACCCTGACAGCTGCACAGCTTAATGGGGAAGGATATAGACTGGGGAACATGAGGCTGCTGGTCCAAACCCCTATGGGTCCCAGTTGCTATAATAAATGAATGAATGGATGTGGCCTGTTTTCTTGAATGGTTGATGACAAAATAAGAATGCATTGAGGGAAATTGAGTTGTTTGTGCACATGTGCTCCCAGTACACTTGGAAATCAATATTCATGTTGTCATCTTTTAGAATTTCACTTGCATGATTAAAAGAGGGACCACATGTTGATGAGACAGTAATAATTGATAATCTAAAATGCTTTGACAGTTTTTAAAAGATTAATTCATTAAGATAAAATCAGCTACCACTAATATATAACAATAGTAATATTAGATATTTCAAGAAAATAAAACTAAATGGACACAGGCGATAAAAAGCAATATCAACATGTAGTAAATCAGTATCAAACAAACATTTCCTACCCATTTTAATTCTGTGATCTGGTATACTTATTATTGATCATAAGACTTGCTTTTTATTCAACATAAACTGGACATTTAAAATGATGTACTACGTATTATTACATGTAATATTACTATGTATAAACGTTTTCACCATTTTCAAGAAACAATTTCAAGAAAATATTTCTATTTCAGATAAATGCTGTTCTTCTGAGAACTTTCTGTTCATAAAAGAAACCTGAAAAAAAATCTACTCAGCTGTTTTTAACAAGTTTTCAACCTGTTTTCAATGTTTTTCTTGAGCAGCAAATCAGAATTTTAGAATTATTTCTGAAGGATCATGTGACTGGAGTAAGGATGCTAAAAATTCAGCTTTTAAATTACAGGAATGCATTTTTTTATATATTAAATATTTTATATAGTATTATTATTTTATTATTATTATTTATTTACTACTTTGTACTTTGGATCAAATACATGTAGGCTTGGTGAGCAGAAGAGACTTTAAAAAACATAAAAAATTGTACTGTTTCAAAATTTTTGACTGGCATGTTAAACTAATAGAGTAAGGGACTTACCCCCGGTTTCACAGACAAAGCTTAAGCCTAGTCCTAGACTAAAATGTAAGTCAGAGCTGTTTCAACTGAATGAAACGTGCACTGACTGATCTAAAAGAGTAATCAGTGCTTTTGTTTTGTGTCAAGATGCAGACCAGTAATGTGTTTTTTTTTTTTTTTTTTTTTTGCTTTTTTTTTTGCTTTTTTTAAACGTTTATAAAAAATTACTTAAATGCCTTAATTGAACTATGGGCCAAATCTGGCTTAGTCTAAGCCCTGCCTTTGAAACCAGGCCTCTTATAAATGTCTACTTACACTTATTTTTTAGTTTGTATCTATATTTGTTAATACAATTTTCTAATAAATCTTTTTGTATCACGCTAACCAGATGAGATGTAACCATGCCATAGTATATGAATCACATTGTGCAATGCATTTTTGAATAGCTTAATATTAACAAGCTATTAATATGTAGGGTGGTTAGATTTAAAATGGTATTATATGTAGTTTAATGAAATCAAATTTACTTACGCAAAATAAATAAATAAATAAATAAATAAATAAATAAATAAATAAATAAATAAATAAAACGGGATTACATGGCCAGTAATCTTTGTAACCTTTAAAGGGGTCATCAGATGCCCATTTTCCACAAGTTGATATGATTCTTTAGGTCTTAATGAAAAGTCTATAATATACTTTGGTTAAAAATTCTCAATAGTAATGTAAAACAACACTCTTTTTACCTTGCCAAAATCAGCTCTGCAAAAATCATCTCATTCTCAGATGTCGGGAGTAAATGATGACCACTACTTTCATTATTACATCCAGCAACACAACACCTCAATCGCTCAGTCAGAAATATTCTTGTCTAACTTACATCCCTGCTCCGGCATCAAAACATGGAGGTTGGACTATTGCAACTGATCTAAAGTAAGACGCTGATGTCAATCAGCTATCGTGGGAGCGGCCTCTGTGGGTGTAACACCACAACGACAGGCATCTGAGAATGGCTTGATTTGAAAAAGGGGATATTATTTTTACAGATTAATTAAAAACCACTGCATGGATTTTTATCATTATAGGGTAGATTTGTACATACACTGCCAACACACATTAATGTTCAAACAACATGTAAAAGTGAACTTAGCATCCAGTGACCCCTTTAAACTAAACTGGCTATTAACTGGCTTGCTTCTCGGTCCATTCAAACAAGTTAATTAAAGAAGCATTTTATATAAGTGATCGTAAAATGAATTGACCTAGGGGCACTTTCCCTGAAGTCATTTGAATCACAGTGAGAGATGATGGGAAACTGAACACCTTCACTTTGCACTCACAGTAAGGCACTGCAGTGGCCGTTCACTACACTGTTCCACAAGAAAAAAAAAAAAGAAAGAAAAAAAAGAAAAAAGAGAGGATAACTCAAAGAATATAAATGGACCTCATCAAACCTCTGCAGAACTCGGTTCAGCCTGCTAGACACATTTTTATGATAGTGGTGTAATCAAAATCAGGTTTGCCGGAGGGAGCAAAAAGCAGATGACTCAGACAGCAACAAACAGGGAGTGAGTTAACGTTTTATGATTGGATGATCTACACCTCCGCATTGTCTTGAGTCTGAGGTGATGGCAGCTCTCATTGTAGCTCTGCTGAGATAAGGTGACAGCGCTTTTGAACGTAAATAGTTGGTTGCCGAATACTTGCACCATGAGGGGTCTACATGCAGCATAACCAAAAATATCTGTTTTCAATGGCAAATCAAGCTATTACTATTACATGCTCATACTTTAAACAAACTCTGATCTGACTGGATGCCTGCAGCAACTATTTTCAAATGTATTTATTTAGAATTTGTAATTAAGTGTATTTATTAATATTTTTAGATTTATTAATACTAGTTGAAAAAAGGCAAAACCCAACAATAACAACCACTCAGAACACTTTAGCATCTAAATTCAATTATTTCTGCTAACGACCGCCCACGACTTATATGACAGTGTGTTTTGCAATCACTCACATTTTCTTCAGAAAATCTAAAAATGTTTTGGTCTTATAATGTCTCTAGATAATGTTAATTCTAGATCATTTAGTAAAGCCGATATGCCTAAAAAAGGGTCACACGTTTAGAGCTCTTTTGATTACAGCAATTACTTCATTTCATTAAAAGGGAAATTTCAAGCCTTATCAAGCACATCTGTCTTGCACACACACATACACACAATCCTCAGCTTTGCAAATCAGTACGTCAAGTGAGCGCGTTTTCGGGTGGCAGGTAATTCGAGCTCTAGTGGCAGGTGCTTCAGGAAGGCAAGCCACGCTGTAAAGCATGTCAATCTGCTAATATCTATTATGGCAAGCGGGGGTGGATTAGAGCTAGAGAGAACAGGGCATTTAGCAGCAAGAACAGAGGAACACGGCGTGCCTCAGGACGAGAACAGCCTGTCTAACGGAGTGACCCCCAGAGGGATTTGTTTGGGCAGACGCAAAAAAACTGGGCTACTGAACTACACAACCCTGAAACAATTAGAGATCTGTCTGCCTCTGAATTTGCATGACAAGCAGCGTTCTGTTCCCTGCGGTCAGACATGGGCAATTTCCCCGCCAGTTATTGAATCAGGAAGCACGGAGCAGAAAAAAGGGAAAATTAAAAAAAAGGAGCAAGAGGAAAAAATCAAGTTGCTGCCGTTGATCTAAAAGGCATGAATGCTCTATAGTAAATGTTGTAGTTCAAATGAGGAAGTGGCACGAGGCAGTTGCTCTCCTCACATAGGTTGAGTGTTAGAAAGAAATACATTCAATACGCTCATTCAAAGAGGTAAATGCATTGCTTCTGGGCATCAAACGCAAATTACATTTTTTATACTTTTGATTGAAAGGTTTACAACACTATTTGGGGACAAAAATATCGATGTATAATGTAACTTTTTTGCACTTTGGCAGTAAGTCGAAAATCACAGACACATTTGCACTGTAATATTCTACCCTGCAATCACTTGCAGTATTTTATATTCAAAGTTTATGACTTTATGAGTTTTAATTTTGAGTTCTCTAAAAATAAAATTTAAAAGACAATAAACCATTTTCTCTTTTGATCATATTAATCTTGTTAGAGTGGAAAATAAATAAACAAACAAACACACTATTGGTTACAATTTTGGAAATGTGATTTTTAAATTGTTATTAATGTTTTTCATATACTATAAGTCTCTCAGGCTGCATGTAGGTGTTTTAAAAATACAGTAAAAAAAAAAAAAACAGTAACATTAGGAAATACCATTACAATTGAAAATAACTGTCTTATAATTTCAGATTTTAAATGCACTTCCTGTGATGGCAAAAATAAACTTTCAACATCATTTCTCCTCTCTTCAGTGTCCTATGTAATGCATTTTAGTAATATTTCACAATATTACAGTTTTCCCAATATTTTTGATCTATTAAATGCAGCCTTGGTGAGGATATATAAGATTTTAAAACATTTTGTTTTGAACAACAAACAAAAACATCAAACTTTTGTTTCTACTAGCATAAAAATAAATAAATAAATAAAATAGCAAAGCATTCACTTGACTGAAACATTTCCGAAACACTCACTTATGGTGCAGTTGGTGTTGAAGCGGGGGTCATAGGTCGCTGTCTCCATGTCGCCCGGCTGGCTGTAGCTGGAAGAAATCCTGAAGGGTTTGCTCCGAGTTCCCAAGCTGAGGTGTACCACTGCCCAGCTGAAAAGAAGAGAGAGAACCAGCAGGATGAGCACCAGAACCAAGCACCAGGGCCGATGCAGTGCCCGCAGTGGGCTGTGGGAGGTCAGGGTGGCCCCTGGGAGACCATCGCCAGTTTGGGTCAGTTCAGCAGTTTCTGGAGTTCTGACGGAGGGAGCTGTCTGGGCGTCTGACACCAAACCAGCCCCCTCTGCCATTTTAGGGTCATCCCCTGATGCCATCTCGCACATTCCCTACACCTCCAGATATCCACACTGCTTGTGAAAGCTCTGTCAGTTGAAACGAGAAAGCAGGTATGTGTTTATGTGTGTATGGATGCTGTCTCCACCGGATGGTACTTGTGGAAGAATGCACAGATGTGCGGTTGCTCTGTGGGTTTGAGCGTTTTTAACCAAACTACCTCTCATAAGGAAGTCAATGACCTAGCTAATTTTATTAAGCAAATTGCTTAGATTTCAATTTGCTAGTGGCTAGTGACCAATGACTTTAGTCTCCTCCCTCTCTGTCTCTCTCCTCCCTCTCCTGTGCTTTTCTTTCCCCCAGACCTATAACCTGCATGTTGTGTTGTGGCTTCGCATCTCACTGCGGGATTTGCATCGACGTCTAAATCGCTTCAACAACAGAAGTCGAGATCCATGACTAAGTGGGTGGTGATCCTCTAAACAAACACACAGACAGCTAGCAATCATAGGGAAATGAAGACAGGCAGCTCGCTCTTTGACAGAAATAATGCACTCAGATACACATGAGTAAAGATTATTGTTCCACATTCCAGTTTGCAACAATTCAGTGTTTGTATGACTGATTTTAGATCATTAAAGTCAACGGGAATTGTTGTTTGAAACCTATTTTGCTTCCCCAATGTGACATTTTAATGTGAAACATGATATTTAACAAGAAAAATTACAATATGTGAACTGTGCTCTAAATAATGCTTAAAAGTATAGTCATCCTATACATATAATGTAGAGTGGCAAGAAAAAGTATGTCAACCCACTGGTTGTCATCAGATCTTTATCAGATCTTTGTCAAGACAAACACGTGCTTAAGCCAACAATAAATAAATAAATACATAAATAAACAAACTGTTTCTTCTTCTTCTTCTTCTTATTTTTTCAAAAAAAAAAAAAAAAGAAAATCCTAAAATTCCAGCACATTCTTTCTCAGCATATTCTGCATATTTAAACCTTTAAAATAGTGACTGCTGGTTTGTTTTAAGATTTTGAGATCCATATTTTCACACTGAGGTCAACTCATGGACTCAAACTTGTGAATTCACAGAGTTTTTAACTGGATTCAATAATGTCTAATTCATAAATGGATCATTAGTGCAATTTGTGAACTGATTTATTGGAAATAATCAGTTCATTCATGAATCAGACACCTCTATCATGTCTCAGGATTTTTCCAGTTAAAAAATGATGAGGAACAACATGTTTTAATTTAATTTAATTTAATTAATTAATTTTAATTTATTTAAATAAAATTTATTTTATCTTATTTTGTTTTACTTATTGAAAATGTAACAAACTGAGAAATAACATTAGACATAACATAAGTTACAGAGAAAATAAACAACAACAACAACAGTAACAACAACAACAACAAAAAGGAATATATTAAAGCAAGGATATATATGTATATAATTTATTCTGCATATAATTTATAAGTAATAGTATATAAGTATAAATACACAGGAGTAAATGTATGATATTATTCTTTGAAATGTGGTTAAGTAAAATTTCTCAAAATAAAAATACTCTGATAAAGTTAAAAGTTTTTTTTTTTTTTTTTTTTTTTAAGTTTGGAAAAAAAAAAAAAAAAAAAAAAAAAAAACTAAGTACAATAGCAAAGTAAAATATGTTACTGATTTAAGTCAATCGTAATTTGTTAATGTTCACCACAGATGCAGAATATGCTGAAAACAAACAAACAAAACAAAACAAAACAAAACAAAAAACAAAAAAACAAAAAAACAAAAAAAACACAGGAACTGTTTTTTTTTTTTTTAACAAGAAGTTAAGAACAAATGACTGTAGGGAAGATTAATAATAACAGGCACTTAATGTATATATATATATATATATATATATATATATATATACATACTACAAATTTACTAAAGATTACTATTTTCTTAAAATCAGATGTCTTATGTAGACCATATCTGTATAATCAGGGCGACTGGGAAAATTATGTTATTTTCCCTGTATTAATTGTGTAATAGCATTTTTTTTTTAACATTAACATTTTAAATTTTCATAAATAAATGATGATCAAGGCCCTGCGATTCATTGCTTTAATTGGTTTGTTTTAAAAATATATTCCCAGGGTTCTCCTGCAATAAAATCAAACCTACACCCATGTGTAAATGTGAAAAAGTGAGAGGAGAATTGAACTTGTCATCAAAAGCTCTGGTTTTCATCACTGCTAATGTTGTTTTGTAGATCTAGAATAATGCATATTAATGTGCACAAATGTGTAATATCTTATCATTAGGGTGGCATTTGGAAAATGATTTCAGTGCTGTCAGCAGTCAACCTTAACTTACTTACGAAAAACTGAAAACACACACTTGCACAAACACAGCTGTCGTACTGTAACACAAACTTTGTTATGTTAGATATGTGCTTCTTATCTAATAAACTAGTCTTAAACTGCATGGAGTAATGAGTTGCACACATTCCATTTGCATAATTTCAAATTCAGCACTATTTTAGGCTAAATTGTCTCCTCTGCATGGGCAGAAGGCATGGAGTCATATCTACATATTAATTCCATTGGACAGTGTTGTCATTAGACGCATGATAATAAAGGCATGCATGCTCATGGCATTGTGAATATAATTTTGGAATATAATTCTTCACAGCAACTCTTCACTGAGATACTAGTCTCTGTCTCCTGGTGCACTATTATAGTCAGTGTTGCATAGAAAACAAAATTTTCTCGAGTAAATTCTGAAGTAGAGTAAGACACTAAAAAGCATTTAACAATCAAACATGATACTATGATATCAATATTTACCATCACCAACATTAAGCGTAGTATAATTATGGGAAAATGCAGTAGTGTCAAAAATTCATCTCTGTGTAATAACAGTGTAATAACTTTCAAAAATAGCTTTTGCTTTCTCGCTTCTGTTCTTGAGTCTTTCATTATCACTGTTGCATTTAGCTTGCTTGTTGGGGTTTGTAATATTGAAATATACTGTGTAAATTTCTGAGAAATATATATAAAAAATGGAAACCTAAAAATGTTCTAAAAACATCAAAATGTTTTATGTTTTATTCAAGTCAAAATAAATAATTAATGTTACTGTGTCAACCTAATCTAACCTAATCATACCACCAAGCTACATTATGTGGGTTAAATCAGGTGGAAATATCCTTTTAAAGGAAGAACTGCAGGTTAATTGCATCTGAAGACTCGATTGGGAATTAATTAATTAATTAATTAATTAATGTCAACATATTAGAAAAGCCTTCTCAGATAATGTTTTAAGAATTTTTAATTTCCCCTTTGGATGCCTTTACTTTTGAAATCCCATGGAACGAGATCATATCGAGTGTTCTTGCCAATAAAAAGCTCAAAATGAAATATTTTCAGGTCAAATCAGTATTCAGGTCCATTTATTTAATAATTTATTAGGCATGTAATATACCTGATACATGTGCAGTAAGTAGGGGTGCGTGGGGCACAAACTAACCCGGGGTTAATTGTAACATGTGGTTTAAATATTTCCACACATGCTAGCATAACCAAATTATGGTATTTACTAGTTGGCATATCAACACTATATAGAGAAAAAAAGTGCGCCAAAATTTAAAAGCCTTTTGAAGACGTCACTGAATACCGAATTTTTAGAATTAATTTAAAATTAGACAAATCTGCTATTATTTTAATCTCCTATCTGTTATTTATCAGTTTAGACAGTTCATTAATGGTTCGCTGGATCTAACAGAAGACACTGTTTTTAAAGTCCAGTCGCGCAGATGGAGAGTGTTGTAACACTGTGTTACAATGTGCCCCGCTATATTAAACTATGCTATTTCTATGACATTAGCGATGTAATTTACACTATTTACTTATATGGATTTTATTGAGAAACCACAAGAAAACACTGACAATCGATGTTTAATGTTCATAAATTATTATCTCAAGAAATGTAAAGCATTTTGGCTCATTTATGTGTCTCATGTTCTATGAGAGCTGTGTTTGGAGGGAGGGGAGTGTTTTTTCCTGAATGTCCGAATGTGTCTCTTCATTTGCGCACATTGTTTTGAACTATACTGTATAGCTGTGTTTCACGATCAGGGCTTTCCCAAGCATGATTCCGATTTAATTATTAAAATAACAGCATTATTTAATTTGAAAAAGTTAATCATTTTATTTGACTGACAAAATATTATAGTCTGTCTTGCATGTTTTTTTTTTTTTTTTTTTTTTTTTCATTACATCAGATAACATTTTAAGCTGTTGTATGGTCATGTTACAACGTACCCCTCACATGTTACAATGTACCACACCTACGGGGCATATTGTCATGTTTCACCTCTTTTCTTTTGAGGTAAATGACGAAAAACGTATACACTGTAATTATGAAACAAAGTGACATATTTGTACTAGAGAAGTGTGAAATTAACTTGGATAAAAAAAATATACTCTGAACCCCATATGGATTTACACAAACCGAGAAATTTAAAAAAGTGTTAGGTTGTGCCCCATGCTCCCCTACCTCTACAGGTTATTATTATGAAATAAACAGCAAGAAGCTAATCGGAAATCCCTGTGTCACGCTACTGTGTCGATGAACACACACAAAGATGGAGGAGAAGGTTAACAGTTTTAAATAAATCCTCTGATAGTAAAGCTGCATAAAAGGAAGGGTAGAAGCACATGTAGAATTAACATTTAAGACCAGGCAATAAAGAGCCGAAAAAGAGCAAATTAAAATACGCAGACCAAACTAGACACACCTGAACAGAATGAGGAAATCAAATCAATAACAATGACAACTAACAAGACAGTGAAAACGGTGCAAACAGAGTCCAAACAGAGTGACACCCTGCTCGTCTTATGAAATAAATCAATTTCAAACCAATATGTCAAGCGCATTTATTTATTTGATAAGCAGCCATGTAACAAACAGGATAATGTAGAGTCGATCATTAATAAATGTCTATGCTTCATGTCAAGGTCCTGATCACAATTATACACTGCATTCACCTAATACTGGTCCTCACATGCCACTCAGGAAGTATATTGGGTTATCACCTCCTGCAAAATTAGCAAGCACTCCAATTATTGCATTCATTTCCTGTGCTAATGAATTCTGAAGATTATTATTATGGAAAACAGGGTGAGATAAAGCAGTAAAACACCTTCTTGATCTCTTCTCCTCCAATGCTCTGATAAGCATCTGGGCCTCTCTGTAGCACCTCAATTAAACATTTTGATCTAATTAATCAAGTGTCCTGTGGGACTTCCCCTAACTCCAAATAAAAATCTCTCATGCAAGAGTTATTAACATGACTAATAAGCAGCGCCGCTGATAACATTTTTCATTATTATTAGCATTATAACTCATAAAACATCATCATACCGACAGACAAGCTCTGGAACGCTGGCTTTGACCTTTGAGTGTCTTTTCATGTGGACACGTGGTCATTACAAAATCAACTTTAATATATGGGCGGCGAGCAACTCTTGCAGGTCAATTCATCATGTGTGTCTCATTAACGATCTTTAATTAGATTTTTCTGTTTTGCCCCAATGCTTTGTTACAATTAAACCTCAGCGACTTCTGAGGTCACCAAGGCCACCTATAAAATATGTTTTTCTTGCTGTGGGTGTTTGTTTGTGTTGGTGCAGCTGTTGGTATTGGCTGCATGATCTATGACCATGTTGAAATATGCACCAGCTATTCTGCAGTAGAGCGACATGGTGGGTTGAAGTGGAAAGGGAATGCAAATGCATATTGTGATTTATTTATATTAAAACAGTATTTTCAAGTAACAAAAGATTAAATTACATGAAATTAGGAGAGCAAACACATTTGAGGTATTTATAGAAGGCCGATGAAAAAAAAGTACTGCATCATAAAGATGATCATCTATACACATAATAACAAAAGAGTAAGAGTAAAAAAAAAAAGTAAAATAAAAAATAAAATAAAAATAAAATAAAAAAAATAAATTAAACATAATTTAAATGTATTACAATACACCAATGTATTAATTTGTTTTAATCAACATTATGATTATTTAATAATAATAATAATAATAACTAGATTAATGCACATTGTGAATCATATTGTTGTTATTATTAGTAGTAGTAGCAGCAGTTAAATAATATTAACATTATGATTATTTATCATTATAAGTGTCATAATAATAATAATAATAATAAACTAAATTAATGCACACTGTGAATCATAGTATTATTATTATTATTAGTAGTAGTAGTAGTATTGTTGTTAGTAGTAGTAGTAGTTAAATAACATCAACATTATGATTATTTATTATTATGTGCCATAATAATAATAATAATAATAATAATAATAATAATAGTAATAATAATAATAATAATAATAATAATAATAATAATAATAATAATAATAATAATAATAATAATAATTTGTATTATTGATTATTAAGCATTACAAATGCCATACTATATTCTAGATTAAGAACAAATAGAAGATGAATAAAAATAATTAGTAGTAGTAAATAAAGTAATAAACACAATACTATTTCTTTTTACTATCCATATTATTATTAGTAGTAATAGTAGTATATAATAATAAATACATTTTATTATTATTATTATTATTATTATTGTTGTTGTTGTTGTTGTTGTTATTATCATTATTTATGTATTATTATTATTATTATTATTAAATGCTATATTAACATTATGATTGCTGTAATACTTGTATTCATACTCACAATGAACAATTATTAATACAGTAGATACTAATAAAATCGTAAATGAATAACATTTTCAAATAAACAAAACACACTATCCTTTCATGACACATCAAACTGCTGGCCGACTGCACAAGCAAACCATTATACAGAAGAACAAAACATAATTTGCATGCTAATGTTGAGGATGAACGGCATGAAACCCAAGGCAACGGATCCACAGAATCACGGCAGATAGATGAGATCAATATAGGAGGAGGCAAACCAGCAGCATGGCTTTCAGAAAAATCGCACCACCCATTTAAGTGGCATTGATTTTGACTGTCAAATCACATGGCGCATAACAAGCTAGCAGAGATAGACTGCACAAACTGTTGATTAGATGCAGCACTTTGACAAGGTGGGCCAAATAAACGCTACTTCCTCAAATGGAATGGAACATATTTGAATACTATCAGAGAGGAAGAACTTTTTTTTCCGGTCGTAGCAAATAGGGCAGTTATGCTGGGTTATTTGAGATAGGACGCAGTCGTGTATGGATCAAATGTGCGTCGCATTAACATTTTAATATCTGCGCTGCAGTAGAAAGCTCAAGAATCAAACTGTGAAAATGTCTCAGGCCACCAATCTATTAGCAATTCTCCAGAGCACAGACGTGCTGTTTCCCTTGCTTTTCTCAATATGACATCAACTAGACTCTAGAGCAAAAAAGAAAAAAAAAAACATCTTTGTATTCATAAGGGCGGACAACCGTCACAACATGGCAGGGGTCAGCTTGGCTAATTAGTTTGTGAAATCACTTGCTATCAATTCAACAGGAAGAGCAACAATTATATTCTTTTGTATTTATTTAAGTCCAGGCACTATTTTGCAGAATAATGTACCTTGGGAAAATGTTTGCGAATACATAGTGCACTGGTTCTAATTCCCTGCAGGCTAAAATTAACAACTGTGTACTTCCGTCTCTGGCTCATGTCTCCTGATCTGAGGCAAATTACCGCAAGAGATGAAAACACCTTGCTGGCATTCAGCATTACCACTGCACATTTCTAGTGACTGATGAAAAAGAAGAAGAAAGAAAACAAACAAGAGCAAAGTGAGATAGAATGAAAGACCAAAAAAGAAGGAAATAAAAAAGAGCACAAATAAAAGAACATGTTTACCACCAGTTGGCATATCCTTTGAGGACTGATGTTTGCCTGGTAATTTAATAGCGCTGGAGGAGGAAGAGTTGGAACAGAGTGACTTTCTTTATAATTGTTTTAATATGACACGATTTGCCAAAAAGCCTTTTTACAATACATAACTGCACTGACCAAAATTACAAACGCAACACTTTTGTTTTTGCCCCCATTTTTCATGAGCTGAACTCAGAGATCTAAGACTTTTTCTATGTACATAAAAGGCCTATTTCTCTCAAATATTGTTCACAAATCTGTCTAAATCTGTGTTAGTGAGCACTTCTCCTTTGTCGAGATAATCCATCCACCTCACAGGTGTCGCATTTCAAGATGCTGATTAGACAGCATGATTATTGCACAGGTGTGCCTTAGGCTGGCCACAATAAAAGGCCACTCTAAAATGTGCAGTTTTATCACACAGCACAATGCCACAGATGTCGCAAGTTTTGAGGGAGCGTCAAGTTTGGAGTGAGAGCATGTTGATGACTCATTACAATGAATAATCTTTAGCCTAGTTCAGACTGTCAGTCCAAAACCGATTATTTGTGTATCCAACCGGTATCCATCCATCTTTTAACAAGATGTAATAATAATAATAATAATAATAATAATAAATATAGCTGCAAGCAGCAATTGCGGGGCCAAGCACAACAGAGGCAGAATGAGGAGCTAAGCATGGCAAGGAGCAACAGACCGACTGTAACAAAGAGAAACTAAAGTCATTTTAGGACGATATCAGTTGAAATGGCTGAAAAATCATAAATACAACCAATAATATAATTTAATGGCTTATCACTTTTGACCAATAGGTGGTGCTGTTTTCAAATTGATGTGATGCGGTCTGTGTGAGGTGACAATGACACACACAAATTTTGGTGTCATTATGCCAAAGCTTTACAGAGATACAGCCTCAGAATCATTTTGGCATCAAGCCTAAAATCTGTAGTGGCGCTGTACGAAAATGGTTCACTCTATCAACACAAAATCCATAACTTTGAGTCAGGACAGTCCGAAGAAGATCTGACTCAATTTTGGTGAAAATCCGATCAACGGTCTAGGAGGAGTACGAACAAGTAGGTTTTGTACATTAATCAAAATGGCGGAAAGGAAGTTCGGCCAAGTATGGTATAATTGGTATGTATGTTGTCAGCATTACCCAAGGAATATTTTGAGACCAGTTTTATTACATTAGGCTAATGCAATCACAAGTTCTTAGCATTTTTGAAAATTTCATTATTAATGTTTAATAAATGGTGTATTACGTCTGACCAGCAGGTGGTGCTGTTACCGAATTGATGTAGCGTGGTCAGGGTGTGGTGACAATAGCACATATAAAGTTTGGTGTAAATATGTCAAAGCTTTGTGGAGATACAGCCTCAGATGCAGTTTGGCATCTTTCCAACAAATGTGTTGATGTGCTAAACGAAAACCATTTTGTCTATTGACATGAAAGCCATAACTTTTTGTCAGCATAGTCGGAAGATGATCCGAGTCAAATTTGGTGAAAATTGGACCAACGGTCTAAGAGTAGTTTGAAAAAGTAGTTTTTAAATATTAATCAAAATGGCGGACGGGAAGTTCATCCAATTATGGCATAATTGGTATCAGTGTTCTCGGCATGATCCAAGGAATATAACAAGACCAGTTTTATTAGAGTAGGCCAATGTAAACTAAAGTTATTAGCATTTTTGGAAATTTCATTATTAATGTTTAATAAATGGTGTATTACTTCTGACCAGTAGGTCGCACTGTTACCAAATTGATGAGGTGTAGTCAGTGTGAGGTGACAATGGCACATACAAAGTTTGGTGCAAATATGTTAAAGTTCTGCAGAGATACAGCCTCAGATGCAGTATGAGCAGATGGCATCCTTCCAGCGAATTCGTTGATGCGCTAAACGAAAACCGTTTCCTACTAAGCATCGACACGAAATCCATGACTTTTTGTCAGCACGGTCTGAAGATGGTCTGAATTAAATTTGGTGAAAATCGGACGAACGTTAGGAGGAGTTTGCAAAAGTAGGTTTTCAACACAAATCAAAATGGCGGACAGGAAGTTCATCCAATTATGGCATAGTTGGTATCAATGATATCGGCATGATCCAAGGAATATATCAAGCCTAGTTTCATTAGAATAGGCCAATTAAAACAAAAGTTATAAGCAGATTTCTAAATTTCGTTATAACTTTTGACCACAAGATGGCGCTGCCCCCAAACTTTTTGAGTACTGTCAGGGGATGGTGCCAAAGACACATACAGAGTTTCGTAATGATATGTCAATGCGTTCATAAAATATAGCATTTTTGGACAAAATACAATATGGTCGACACTCAAAATGGCTGACACGGGAAAATTGGATATGCTTAGACTCAGCATGATGCACCAAATCTGAAGAGACCAGTTTTGTGATTTTTGGCCAAACCATTCAGAAGTTATAAGCAAAAAAAAACATTTTACATATCTCCTGACCACTAGGTGGCAATGTGCCGAAACACTGCAGATAGCCTCAGATCATGCTTTTTATGACACTCACCAAGTTTGGTCTCAATATGCCAAACTGTTGTGGAGATACGGCCTCACAACCATTTTTGCTCGCTTTTTGTAGAATTATTTTGCGCGTTATTCGAGAACGGTTTGACTAATCAACTTGAATTCCATAACTTTTTGCCAGCATGGTCTGAGGATGATCTGAGCCAATTTTGGTGAAAATCAGACAAACCGTCTAGGACGAGTTCGAAAAAGTAGGTTTTACGAATAAAAAATTATAGAAAAAAAACTAAACCGTAGGATTTTTGAATTTTGGACTTCATTCAACTCAGCATGCGCCAAGGATTCAGAGGAAAAAAGAATTTGATTCTGTGCCTTACGGTTCAAAAGTTATTAGCATAAAATGATTGAAATTTTGGACAAGTGGTGGCGCTAGAGAGTTTGAGTTAGAGACTCCAAACTTGCTGTGGTTAATGATGGGACTGTCCTCTATCATTGTGCCAAATTTCACAACTTTCCCACAAGTGGTTCTATGGGCTGTCATAGACTTCCAGAGCGGAAGAAAAAGTACGCTAACGGATACAATAGGTGCCATCGCACTTTCGGTGCTTGGCCCCTAATAATAATAGATGTAAGTCTCCTCAGTGTCCCCAGAAAGTGTCTGTAAAGTTTCAGCTCAAAATACCCCACAGATCATTTATTAAGGGAGTTAATTGGTTAACAGAGGTTCAGGAACAGGGCCACACCTCTACCAATCACCTCACTTCCTGAATCCTTCATATATCGGGCTGCCTCATACCGTGCTGTTTGACTCTTTCTCTCGAACCCACCCTTCCTTTCCCTTCTCATCTAATCAGCTAAGCTCATTTTCTCCTTTCAGGTTGCATCTGGGGGTCCTAATCATCTGGCCTAAATATACAAACGAGACGGTACCCCCACCCTGAGTCTCTCCAGGCCATGAATTCCAGACGCCCAGTTCAACCTGACCATCTTTCTATGCCCTTACCTTTTCATCCTCTTTCTACTCTTCCCTAGCGTTCTGAGTAATAAACTATTTATTATCATATATGGTTGAGGTGTGGTCCTTGCTAGTAAATATATTTTGAAAATGCCTATTTATGCCTATATTTTGTTTTTTGTGCATAACTCTTTAAATGCAAATGAGCTGCTACTTCTTGCCCCCTTTTCCAGAATAGGGCTGTGCCTTTACAGCTCGTACCTCAGATACTCTGCTAAAAAAAAAAAAAAAAATATTGATTATTGTCTATTGCGCTGAAATCATGTTTTAAAGTCATATCAGTTTTTCTTTCATGTCTTATTGCACTTAAACTGTAAAATACACACAGCTTTATGTTAAAAAACTTTCAGTCGGTTAAGTCTGTGAAGGTAAACAGCTAGGAAATAATTTGCATGTTTATATAAGTGGCAGCAGCGTAATATACAGTCTGTGCTGTTACCCAAACAATAAAATAATAGCTTTGATAAGAAGATATTTCTTACTTGAATGCTGTTTTTAAATGCTCTAGCTTGAAGCTAAAAATGGCGGATTGTGTACAGCTCACTCAGGGCGGGGTCTCTGCTAATACAGAGTGGGGCAGTGTGGGCAGGGCCTGTAAAATGTGATGTCACATTTTACAAATTCTGCAAATGGCTTGTTATGATTTATGGGGATTTAAAAAAAGAAAGCAACAGGTGGATTTTTAGCATTATAGAGCGGTTGTGTACACACACTGCCAACTCACATTTATGTTCAAACAACATGCAAAAGCAAATTTTGCATAACAGGTGTCCTTCAAGAGTGTGTCTGTCCACACTGTCTATCGCAACTGTTCAGATTTGATTTGTGTGTCCCGTGGCGCTCATTAGTTTTACTATCTGCATTGGAAATCAAGTTGCGTCACTACACTAAAAACAACAATAACAGCAATACAGTTTGCAATACAAATGTTAGCTTACAAAATGATGTTAACATTGCACTGGTTTATGTTATGCCTTACGAGGCAGAAACATAGGAAGCTGGAATGCAAGACTTTATTTCGTGCTGCCGTCTCCACCAGGCTGAAAACTCAAAGAGGTGTGTAGACTAGCAGTGTGTTGTCATTTTCCGCTTGACTTGCACTTCAAAACAACACAACCTTGTTTCTGCAAAGATTTTCTGCATGTTTTCTACAAACAACGTCTAACATGTTTACATTTTACGTGACATGAGAATGGCTACAAACTTGCTATCTATCTATCTATCTATCTATCTATCTATCTATCTATCTATCTATCTATCTATCTATCTATCTATCTATCTATCTATCATCAGGGGTGTTAGACAGCATTATTGCTGTCTAAAAAAAAGGATGAGAATATAAAATAAAAAAAATAAATAAATAAAACAACATAAAATATTACAAAATGTGACAAAAAAGTTTATGAATAACTTGTTTTTCTAAAGTAAAACAGACCGTCAGGGACACCAACGGGTGAAGTTACAGTCTCCCTCGCCTCCCCTGAACCCATTGAGTTTTAACAAATACCATAGAATACCCAAGACATGTCACTCACATAGTTTTGAATAGGGAAAAATGCAACAGTCATTATGGTGCTCCACCGAAGGAATCCCTGCCCTCTGAGTGGAAGAGCCATTCGCTAATCAGTAAAGTCACTACAGCTGCCATTAGAAGTCCCAGTTTCTGTAAAAACAGTCAGCGTTCTGAGGACTGTGCATGCACACTGGCTGATCTAGCCTGGAAAATAAGCATTTTTAAATGGTTTGGAGCATAAAGAACAACATTTATGAAGCAGTTGTTGTCAGAATTGGAGAATTTGCACTTGCATGCCCGAGGGGTGTTTCAAAGATGGCCGCCAAGTGAAATGACTTGCCTTAAAGGGACTTTGGTTTTAACAGACCACCTAATTGTGTAGGGGGTTTGATGAGGGGTGAACAAGGGAAAGTCACGTAAGAGGAGGCAACCATTTTCAAAAATTGACCATGATTTTATTTTAGTAAAAATGTAGTAACCATGTTTGAGGGTTTTGATTACCATTTGGATAATCACAGTTTTATTACAAATATCATGGTTAAACTATGGTTAGCACTGCAAAACCATGGTCGATTTGTGGTTATCATAGTTTAACTAAAGTAACCATGGGTTTCTTGTTTTAGTTTTATTTGTAGTAAAACAATGGTTAATTTTCATTACGGTGCCTCTGTTGCGATATGATTGGATATGATGATCAGCTATGGTTGGTTCATGCAATAAATCCTGCCTCTTGTGTTCGTGTAAACTATTTAAATTATTACTGGCTTGAGTTATCATTTTGGAATAAATATAAAATGCTTAAAAATACTAAACTGATGAGATTTGGATTTAATAAGTAGAATAGCCTTTTTTAATGTCATTTTAAAAATGTTTGCATGTCTTGATCTGGTACAAAGTATGAGCATAAGTATAACATATATAGTCAAACACTATGCAGGACACTATAGTTTATTTATGTAAGTAAGGATAGCATAATAAAGTAAACTGTGACATATTATACCCAAAAATTATTCATACAGTCGACTACCAGTCAAATTGCTAAAAAAGCTGGGACCAAAAATTATTCAGACACTTTGACCTGACCGTGTTTTGCTTGAGCGTTTTTTTCTTTAATGTGACCTTTTTACACCATAGACTGAACAAAATTAAGCATCGCTTGATAGTTATTAATTATGTAAATATTGTCATACTAACAGTTGTCAGCATTCTTGGTTGATTGTATTTCTTTACATACCTTTCTGACATTATCAATATGAATTTGTTCTGACACAGTTTAACTCTTGTCATATTGAGTTCTTGCCATATTTTATTACCATTTTCTAAACTATATCGAATAAACTGTGATAATGTGAGAAATGTTGAAGGTTTGAATAAAATAAAATCCCTCATGATTTCTATCCGGATATTCAGTTTCAGTCAGAAATGCATCACGTTGTCTAAGTTAAGTACATTTCCTATGCCATTTATCTCCAGCACATGGAAAAACAATGTATCACCAGAGCAGAAAAAGCTCCAGCGATCTGTCAAGACAGCGTGAGATAAGAAGTGAAATCCTCCACTGATCTGGGTCTTGACCGTAGTGTTATCCACCCAACCTCTCAATGGCCAGAGCCTGACTCAAGACCCATGTTGAACCTACACCTACACACACAGCACATGAATGTTAACCTTTGTTATCTCTCAATTCTGCCCCACGTCCTCATATAACCCACACAGGCCGAGTCGAGCAGCTCGGGGGTATCAGGGCAGGGTGAAGCGTTCGGCCATGTGTGTAAATATTGTAAGGTTAAAAAGAGTCAGACACAGTGGGTGTGTGATGGGAAGTGGAATGAAACCAAGCTGACATCATTAAACTGTCACTGGACATGGATGAGCTCCCGCCTCACGCTGTCCTGCTCCATCCATCCGGACGGGTGGAGTGAAGGTTGAAGCGAGGGAAGCATGCCAGTTGTGAAGGAATGAGAGGCAGAACAAATCAGGCTTTTGGTAGCTGGCTGCCAAACGTAATGTGGCAGTCCTAGGCTCAGAGAGTGTTTGCGAGGGTGCCTGTGAGTTTAAATCCACTGGACTGCATTACTCTGGCAGAGCTAATCACATTATACCTGTAATTGGTTTTGCAATGTGTCTGACACACTTAGAGCTCGGCACACAAGATAACGGCAGAAAGAAGCTCAGGCTGTTTATGTGCTCAAGCAGACTTCTGTGTAGCTGTGCAGACATGTTCATACTCACTCCTGTAATCTCTGCAATATCTCACGTCATTTGACATTTGGGCGCTTTTTTGCCAAGCAACAAGAAACTCTTTTCTGACTGAAGAAATGTAATACTATACTAAAAAAAAAAAAAAAAAAAAAGAAAAAAAAAAAAGTCAGGCCCAGCAATTGAGGTCAAGAACTGCCCACTCAGAGGACAGCACTAAAGCTGCCATTTAATGGTGGGTTTACTGTCATAAAATAGTTATGTTTTTAATTATTTCAATAATTTATTACGCATTGTCATAGGTCACAAGATGTTACAGGCCATAACAATTTAATTGGTTAGATTACACAGGATTTCCGGGAGATTTGTGTGTCGCGTTCTTTAATGTTCCTACTGGAAACAAAAATTATGTGGTGCCAGACCCCCTCACGAAAGAAGAAAGCCATCGTGTTTACAGCTGTGAACAACTAAAAACTGGATTTTCAAAATGTGAAAAAGTTAACGTTTGCGGCACAGAATCTTTAAAATATGTCAGAGAGTTTTACACACCAGTCTGTTATTGTGGTAACATTTCCACGCCCCTAAACATGACGCGGCACAAAATGAAACGTGATTGGTTGCTTTACCTGTCAGTCTAATGTGACCTGTCAGTCCAGTCAATGTGATAATTCGTATGCATTTTACGTAAAATGTGGTTCTACAAAACGTACAGTTACTTATGTTTTTCCAGACACTAAAATGTACAATACTGACGTTTTTACAGCATCTAAACGTACAAATACCCACATATTTTCAGCATTTAAACGTACAATATTGACGTTTTGACAACACCTAAAAACAAATCCTTATGAATATTGAAATCACGGTATTAATTTCATTATTGTAGTTTTTATTTGTCATAGTTATTATTATTATTGTACAGAGAAAGTTATGGTTAGGTTTAGAGGTAGGAGTGGGATTAGCGACTAATATTATAACTATATATAAAAAATATTTTTATTCTATGTTGTTACTAAAATGGTAATATCCCTGCATATTTTGGTCAGGTACGTTTTATATCCTTTTATATTCGCTACAAAATGGGTAGGTTTAGGTTTGTGGGTGGGTTAAGGGGTCTAAAAATGTAAATCGCTTATTGATAAAATGATAAAAATCCATATTCGCTATAAAATGGGTAGGTTTAGGTTTGGGTGTAGGTTAAAGGGGCTAAAAATCTAAATGACTTGTTGATAAAATGATAAAAAGGCATTGATACGAATATCTTAATGATATAAAAGATACTTAAATATTTTACATTTTTTAGCTAAAAATACGTAGCGCTTTGTACGTTTTAAACGTTGAAATAGATCTAAACTGTACGTTTTAGTATCAATAAAAAGTACAAAAATAAACATTAGGTATAAATACCTACGTATGAACAATGAGACCAGGCTGGTCAGTCATATGGTCCACTCAAAGCAACCAAGGTTCCCAGACCTTCTGCCGACAGTCTGACAATAAGTCAATAGGTAACAAATCATTAAAGTAATTTAAAATGTAACTATTTGGGGGGGAAAAACAAACAAACAAAAAAAAAACAGCAAAAACTTTGGGGACCAAATGTACCTGCATTTATAGAATCATCCTTATATAATAAAATAAACTACACTCTACATAATGTGAAGCATAACGTTACAATCTCTTTCAGGTTGTTAAGCAGTGTCAGATCTAAGAAGAAACATTTCTTTACTTCTCTCTTGAGTCTCAAGAGTGTCGCTTGCTTTAGAATTGATCTCTGAATTTGTAGTCACTCACTCGTCTCACTCCTTCCCTGTCCTCTCTCATTCACTGATCTTCAATGGAGCTGTCACTGTTAGCTTCACTTTTTTGTGGGTTTAACCTCAAACGTTCTATTTTCCTTTGTCGCGATGCTTTCTTGATCTCTTTCTGTAAATCTTCCACTTAACTGTTTCATGCTGTTGTTGTACCCATGCAATTGATGTAAAGATAATTTCAATGATAACATACTTGCTTCTTAATATGCAGAGACAAGTATGAGTAAACCAATTACTTGGTTAGTTTGATGATTCTGAAAGACAGATCAAAGTGTTTCAACAGACTTCTGCTGTTTACGTTTCTCTCTCATGAAGCACAATAGCATGCTCATTAGTCATTATGTACACACCATATTAAAATTAAATTGCAAATACATGTTTAAAATTTTGTTAATTTACCTTACAGGACACATGATGTAAAACTGGCTGACGTTAACACCCATGTATAATTCCTGTAATGAATATGCTGTCGCCGTGCCCTGAAGTCATGAAATTGCAGAGATGAAAGAGTATGGGGGAAAAATGCCACATCACATGACAAGCGGCTTGGATTTTAGACTGAATTACGATCAAAATTCAATTACCCAGCATCCTCAGACTTCAAAAAAAGGAAAGCAGCGGGGGAAAAAAAAGGAAAACTACAGCTATGAATGAAGGCATAGCTGGTTGTGTGAAACTGTGTCAATGTTACATAGCATTCAAGCTGATTTCTTGTGTTAATGCAATGCCTTCAATCACACTTTCATTACACTGGTCTGTTTTTCATTTATCGTCCAAAAAATTCCATTTCAACTTCATGACATGTGACCTCATGTTCAACTAATAGATTGTGTTTGGGAACACAGACCTTCAGAAAGAGGTTACACTATGTGTTCACATGGATAGAGAAATATATGGGGGTGGGGTGGGGGAGGGGGATAAAAATCGATGAACGAAAACAAACAACCGTTTCAAACTGCACTTTAACATTTCTGCTCTTTTTTTCCCTTTTCTGTTCCACTTCTCCTCACATACAGTAGATTATTTGCTAATAATGCATCCAATGAACCATGTTCTCTCTCTTTCCCAGCATGCCTCTTGTTTTTGCTCTCTTTGAACTCACTGATGGCTCTGTTTTGATGTAGCAGTATTTCTCGATTCCTCTTCTAGTTCACTGCAATTTCATGTCTAATAACAGTGTCTGAAATTACCACATCATTTCACCGGAAACATACTTTCTTACTGCATTTTCATCATTTTTATTGTAAACTTCTTAATGATTGATAACTAATACCACAGTCAAATGTAATAACAGATTCCTTTGAAGTTATTAAAATTATTGAAGGTTCATTAGTTACCATTAACTAAGAATGGACAGTACTTCAACAGCATTTATTAATCTTAGTTAATGTTCACTTACTAATGCAATATTAAAATCACAAGTTATGTTTGTTAACATTAGTTAATGTATTGTGAACTAACATAAACAATGAATGACTGTATTTTCATTAACTAACATTAAAAAAGATTAATAAATAGTATAATAAATGTATTGTTCATAGTTCATTCATGTTAGGTAATACATGAACTAATGTTAACAAAGACACCTTATTGTAAAGTGTTACCGATATTTCTTCCCTTTATTGTCATCAGATTTACTAGAATCAACACTGAACTGACCTCAGCTGAACAATGACACTATTGTTTTCTAACCATTATTAAATTGTTAAACCATTATTTTCTTGTTTATCCCTGTAAAGCTCTTTTGAAACAATCTGTAAAAAGCACTAATAAACAAATAAAGGTGACTTGACTTGACAAAGGTTGGGGCAAACTATTGAAAAATGTTAACCACCAGCTAAATTACTACTTGCCGTTGTTTAGCACATTTGCATTCTGGTCGGGTTCCATTCTGATTTGTAAGGTCAATCCACATTTTTGTTGCTGAATATCCTATTTCACGCAGAAAAATGTCATGACAATTTGGGTTAATGCTTTACTCGACAGAAAAGCCATACATATGGGGCAGATTATGTGATGCAAAAATGAAAATGTATTCATCTTGCACTGTAAAAATGTTTTAAAGTGATAACACTACATTGTGCAAAGAGCTGCATTAAAATATATCAGACTGCTTAATTTGAGAATGTAAACTGTACAAAAAAGACTAAAATTCTATTTTAGGGAATTTTATTAAATTGCTAAATAGCTATTTGTATTATATTTTTGCACTGATTTACTGAGGAGCGGACATGTGAAACAAATAAAAGGAATCTACCGTCTTTATGAATCGATAATCTTCCCCTGTAATCATAATTCGCATGAACAGGAAGAAAAATTGTTGGTGTTTTACTGCCTGTAGTGTTCATTTCAAACTGCAGAAATGTAATTATAGGCATGTTTTATGCAGTTTTGCAAAACGTAGGTTTCGTAGGAATGTAGGAGTTTTGTATTTCCAATGAGCCTGGGCTGCACAAATCTGTATGTATATAGCTATTGTAGTGTTTTCCGAACCTGCAGCATTTATTAACTGTCATTCAGTGCTATAATATATGCCTGATATAGTTATACAAAGGGTTTTTGTCACCTGTTTGACCAATGTAGATGAAAATCTACTGATTGTTGACCTTGCAAAAATAGGTTTGCACATCCCACTGACTAAAAGAAAAGCAGAAAAAAATTGATTATAGTGTGAAATGAAGCCAACTTCAGTTGTTACATTGTAATAACTGGCAAGCCTTTGGTGATGCAACCGATGTCCTTGATCAACACGTTTCATACTATAATGGTGTCTCTGCGTGTACACCTCTGAATGCAAAGCTTTGTTTTCTGCCTGTATTTGGAGTAAAACTCAGAGGCAGCTGAGATTCAAAGGTGCGTAAGGATGAAACAAATAAACCTGAGAGGAGGCCTTGAGCAATCAGTGCAACCTCAAGACTGAAATATGTTTGGTCTTCTTGTATAGCATCCCTTTTTATTACACACCTTTGTGCTTGCAAATTAGCCAAGGGCTAATCCATCTCAGTTTTGCTTTAGTATCACGCTACCTTAGAGTTGGTAAATTAGCTTGTATTTCCAAAGCTATCTGTCCTACACTGATAAAGCATGTCAATAACTGTCAAAGCATATATGCAATGACAATGGTTTAGCTTTCAAAATTTCTAGAAAAAAGTACTGTAATGGTAAAATGGTGGCAACATAAAACAGTATAATTTTCCATACCAGTAAGCAAACATACATTTAACATACATCATCTCACATGTATGAAATGATATATACTCTTATTTTTGTTGACTACTTATCTGAACATTAACAATTGTGAGATTACATTAAGGTGTGTGACTCTGAACATTTATTTATTTATTTATTTATTTATTTATTTATTTATTTATTTATTTATTTATTTATGCCATTAGATAATAATGATATTATATATATTGCATGCTGTTGCTGGTGCCAATTTTATTTTAATTAAATATAAATTAATTATTTCACAAATCTGATTTTCACTAGTCATTGTAGCATAACATATTATGAATTAAAATCATTCAATCTGAATTTATATTCTATTCATAGAGTCTTTAAATGGAATTCACTTACTTGATTGCCTTGTCATTTGTCAAATGCATAAATTCACATTGAATATTACATATTTGCCCACTGAAAGATTTTGAGGCCCCCTAGTGGGCCCCGGAGCCCCGATTGAGAACCTCTGTATTCAAATATATAATATTACAGAACAACTAAAATAGTGACTCTTTTTAAATAAATAAATACAAGAACATTATATATATATATATATATATATATATATATATATATATATGTATATATATATATATATATATATATATATATATATATATATTTTTTTTTTTTTTTTTTTTTTACTTTATATATTCTGCAAATTTCAGATGACAGCTGAGATAAGTTATCATTGGGACAAGCATCTCTAATATGTAAACAATTAGAAGTAAATGCTTACAGTTTTTATGGGCTGAAAATTTCTCTGTAATTTACCATGGCACTGACTGATTTACATATTCAAGTACCATTATGTTTATATGTTACTCTAAAGATAAAAACTATACAAAAACATGGCAATGCCATGCCTTGTATTATATTGGACCACTACATTGTCAGGCAGAAAATAGAATCCCTTAATGATGCTGTTTACTTGGTGCATGATGACCCCTTCACAGGTGGCTCCATCACACAGCAGTGCCTTAACCCATCTGCCTACACAGAACTGTTTAATCCTCGCAAAAAAAAAAAAAAAACAAGATCGGTACAGAGACTAAAATAGATCTCGTCTACAGTTCAAAGTACCTGTTTCTACGGAGACCTTATTATTTTCAGTAGTTTCTTTTCTCCAAGTCAGTCTCTGAAGGTGCCAAACTGAAACATGAGAGTTCTGAATCTGGCTGCCATGATTTAGTATTCGCTTAAACAAATTGTTCTATTTACTGAGACCTATGTTCAAGAGGCCCCGCAATACACATTGGCTATTTGCAGTGTGGACCTCCTAACAGCACTGACATTTGCTTTCCTTGCCTTGCAGTTGTGGTGACTGACAAGGGCCATAGTGAGTCTGGCTCTAAAGCAAGTGGCAGTCATCAATATGTGTTCTTGGCTAATATATTCATATAAATGTCTCTGCTTTGTCCTTGGGATTTTCTACACAGGCTAGCATGACAAAATTTAGTGTATTTAGTAGTTACATATCAACACTATAGAGAGAACTCTATAGAATTGTGCCAAAATAAATTTTCTAAACGTCTGAATTTTCTTTATCTATTTGCCCCTCATGTTACAACCTGCCCTTCAGGTTATAGTACGAACCACCCACCACCACCATAGGGGCATGTTGTCACATTTTAGTTTTATTCTTTTGGGGGAAATAAAGCGGTGTTCTACATCGCTGTTTTTACCTTTTTTGTAAAGGGCATTTGATCTTCTTTTCATGTTGACTATGTAAAATCTGGGTTGGTACTTGTAGGAGTGATTTTCACGTTGGAGAAGAAAATGAGATGGGAGTTTTTAGACGTACCCTACCTGACATGACAGTTAAAAAAGAGTTCACACAGAGCTAGACAAGACAAGTGTTTGAGGTTAAAAAGTATATAAAATGTCATTAAATGAATAAATAAATAAATAAATAATAATAATAATAAAATTGCTACATAAGACCCCTTTTCCTCAGCTGGTATTGTTTAGACCCCTTTGAAGCTGCATTTAAACTGCATTTTGGAAGTTCAAATTTGGGGGCACCATAGTAGTCCATTATATGGAGAGAAATCCTGAAAGACATGAACATCTTGGATGACAAGGGAGTGAGTACATTATCTGTAAATTTTTGCTCTGGAAGTGAACTAATCCTTTAATGATACAAGATCGCATATTTGTACGTGTATGCAATAATAACTCTGAACCACAAGTGGATTTATGCTCCCCCTATTATGTTTTTAAAATTATTTGCAAAAGTAAAATACTGAGGCATATTAATTTGCAACAGTTGGTTGCATTTTATTTTGATAGTCCACTTTAGATATTCCACTAACTATAAGTAACTTATTAATTTGCAACTACATGTCTACTCACTCTCAGAGCAGACTGTTAGGTTAGGTTTAGAAGAATAAGTTGACAGCTAATTATCCTGTTTCCTATATAGTAACTGCTTCATGTGGCAAAATATTATACACTTGGATTTATTAACATTCTTAAAACTAAATTAAATCACAAACAACATATACAGTAGATACACGAATGGGCTGTGAATATGTGGGAAGTGTGATTGGTTAGAGAGGAAAAATGAATGAATGAATGAACACCAAGTTCTGAGAAAAGTCTAAAAAAAAAAAAAAATCATACATATAATTATTGCCTCAATACTTTGGGGGAGTCATTTTATATAGGAGCAGATAAACATCTGGAATTCTCATCACCAGCAGTTCCGGCTCTCTGATTTTTTGACATCTAGCTTCATCCGACAAAATACTAAAGCTCCAAGCATTAGCTGAATTCCTAAATTACTGGTGCATCATGGGACCGTCTCCATACTGATGGAGGTCAGCGAGTAATATGTAAGGTTGATGCCTAAGAGCAATTTTCCTTCTTCTCACAAAGCTTTGATGTACAGTATTTGCTCAATTCACCACTGTTGCTTGTGAGGGCTGGTAAAAACAAATAAATAAATAAATAAATAAATAAAATTGCATAAATAAATAAAAGCCAGACCAATGCTAAAGTTCAAATTAATGGAAAACTTCCTAAAAAGCATGGTATGGCTGTAAGGGCCAGTTCCCAGGTACAATGGCTCTCTAATTCCTCTTCCTCATAAAAGACAAACTTGAAGTACACGTAAGGGTCGAGGTGAGAGCGATGTAATGAAGGCTTACCGTCATCAGTATAAGATTCTGAATTCAACCACCTGCAGGGACCTCGTTAGCAACACCAACACATTTCCTCTCTCCCTAACTGATCCTGTTCCAACAGGTCATTATCTTCCTCTTATTTATCAAGTACAAATAATCATTCTTGGAATGTACTCTTTTTATTATTATTTATTTTTTCTTTCCCTTAATTACTTTTCTCTCCTTATTATTAGCCCATTCTCCAATTTTCTCCAGCATCTCCAACAACTTTTTTTCTTTTACGATTCAAGAAGGTCAAATTCTTCATTTGTGCAATATGAAGGTGAACCACCTGTAACTTAGAACAGGTTTATATGAGCTGTGAAGAAACATTTGAGCAACAAATCTTACTGAATGAGTTGATGTTTTGAGTCTGAATAAATAACACTGAATAAAATAGTACAGTGCATGAAATCTAAGTGAAAAAGAACCTGCTGGTCAAGAGTGTTTGAATGCTATTTGAGTCCCTTCAAGGGTGAAAGTATGAATGCATTTATTTTCTATACAGTACATTATTGACAATAGTGGATTCAGCAGTGGATTCTGCACAGTTAGTGGAAAAAAAAAAAAAAAAAAATTATCTATTTCAACATAAAAATATTTGTATTTCCATTCATTAATTTATAACCACAAAATGTTGTTTGAATGCAATCAATAAAGCTAGTCCCCTAGTGGGCAAATTTCAATGTGATACTACTAAAAACTGTGATTTAGTCCTGTCAATCATACATTTTCAGAGATTTCCAGCATGCCACAATGAATCACATATCAATCTGTTACAGCACTGGAGACGGCAATGAATTCTTACATTGTGACACCAAAGTAGGATGACTTGAAGCTGAATGAATTATTGTTGAAGCCAATGTTCTTTCATCAGTGTGAGAGCATACCTGTGTGCTTTAGCGCTCAACGACAACTGATGCAAGCAGCCGTTGCGGGATGACAGAGTATTATTATGGCTGCCAAAATCATGTGCCAAATGTTAAAGCAACCATTGATTTTTGTGGATTTTGGAAATGCCTCAGGTCTCAAGTTGTCTAAATGCTGATGATCAAAAGGGACAAGGCTTGTTGGGCCAGAATCATTCTGAAACTTTTATGCTGAGAAAATGCAGTTTTGTTAATAAAATGGATGCAAAATAGATGGCATGCAGCATGAACACAGTCCAACTAGGCAGGGCAAAGCTCTCCGTAGATTTAATTCAAATGTCTGGCCCTCAAAACCAGGTCAACCTCTTACTCAACACAAAGACACAAATGAAGAAGGAAAAGTTCAAAAAGGAGACCACATTAATAAATCACAGCAGCTCACAATGTTTCGTTCTGAACCCGAGTAGCTATAAAATCCGCCAGAGAATTTATTAAAGAATGATGCAAATCTAACAGCACACAAGAAAGCTGCAAATCCATCATGGTATTGTCGTATATTTGCAGGATAAAGATTGGCTGTCTGAAAGAGGGCTCCGTAGTTTTATGGGTACATTAGTTAATATGCATTCAAACACCTTTTGGCAAAGACAAAAATTAGACAGGTAGGAAACATTATCCACTTTAAAATTCTATCTTATCAATTAATCAAATGTTAAAAGTTGATGTGTGTGTGTGAGAGTGTGTGTTAACAAAAATATGTACATGCTTTTGTAACATTTATTATGTAGAATGTATGTGAATCTAGCTTTTCTCAAAGGATCTTTTTTATATTGAAATATTCTCTCCGATTATATCAATAGTAATCTCTTTTGAGATTAATTAATGAAGTACACTTTAGAAAATACCAGTTATTGCAGAAATACTTGAAGCACATTTACTACATTTACAAGTGCATTTGGAAACTGAAAATAATGTTTCCAGACACTTGAAGTGTGATATTTTGAATTAAATCAAATTTATTATAGTTTACATTCATAATAAATTCATTTACTTGAACTTGCAGTTTAATGCTTATAATATATGAAAATACATATTATATATTTTATATTCTATATTATATTTTGTTTATTTAAAATATAATCTTTTAAGTTTACTTACGTGTATTAAAAAAACAGTAATGAAAATATGATCTCTTTAAGTACACTTAAGTGGCCTTTTAGTTCCATAATGGGGCCTATATTATAGGCAAGTATGTGATTTTTTTTAAAAAAGCATTTGAATTTAAAGTACACTACAAATGCACAATTAATACAATTAAGCACTTGGCACTTCCTTTTCACAAGTGTTCAGCACAGCAGCAGAAATGGGCATGGCCTCAGAATACTCTCTAGTGTTATACAGAATATTCTGACCTCACCGGGCAGAATATTCAAAATTTCCTGGTCAATCACATTCTTCAGGATAACAGCTAAACCTGCTGGCACACATACAATGGCACGACAACTATTTGATATGTGCATTTTCAGTTGGAAGATGTCACTTTTTTTTGTCCACCTGCAGTACATTGTTCAAATATTCAGTAGATGTTTTTGTAACATGTATTATTTAGAATGTATGTGAATCTAGCTTTTCTTAAAGGTTCTTTTTTTATCTTGGAATATTCTCACCAATTAAAGTTTAATGTGCAGATACAACTCTAAGTAAGCTATTCACAGGTTGACTTTGCAAACTTTGGATTGTGGCATTTTCAAAATATATCTCTGTTCATTAGAACAGCCCGATAAAACTTCTTGTTCAGCCAATGGTTTGAGTTTGGGGGCAGGAATATCCGTTTGTGTGATCAATGGTATATGGATGTCACATCCAAGGGGAGGTAGGAGTGTTTTTAGGAAACAATATTCTTGAACGAAATTACACTTTTTTTAAAAAAAATTCCTGACACTGATCAATGCAGAGACATGAATATCTGCACTGTTGATACAGTTGACAGTTTCAAAAATTCGAACAATATTAACCCTGTATGTTAGGTAGAAGTGATATACTACTATAAAAAACAAATAAATAAAAATTAATAAATAAAATAAGAGTTAAATAGTGAATTAAAAAATGTCAAGTAAATAGTTAGATGCTTATTTATACTTTGTGCAAGTAGTAGCAGATATTATTTGCAGCTCAGTATATTGTAGGTCTATTAAATACTCATTAAACACATTATTCCCACTATTAAATACCCATTAGGCACTTTATTTCCATTTACTTTCCACTTTATTCCCTTCAAACTGATGTGTGATGCAAAAAGGAAGAAGAATAAGATCAGAAAAAGGTGGATTTAATGTTAGGTCAGTCACATGCTATCTAAAATTTCTTAAGTCCCACTTCTGAATTTATATATTCAAGTATTAAAGTATTAGAGTTTAAAGTATTAAGTATTAAAGTTTTCAACCCCAGGTTTATTTATGCCTATTTTTTGGGGAAACCTTAGTTTAGTTCATATCTGTCAGAATTTGAATGAAACCTGCACTAATGTATTTGCCTTTACCACACAATCTAGAATCTGTCATTAAGGATTCAAATAACAGGATGCAAGTAAATGCTATTTTCACTATGACAAAAAATAAAATAAAAAAACTTACAAAATACTTTAAATGACCTGTGGTCCTGCAGAAGATAAAGTAATAAGGAAAATGGATACATGAGATGGATGTTCACAGTGACCAAAATTATAGATGCAACACTTTTGTTTTTGCCCCCATTTTTCATGATCTGATCTCAAAGATCTAAGACTTTTTCTATGTACACAAAAGGTCTATTTCTCTCAAATATTGTTCACAAATCTGTGTATATCTGTGTTAGTGAGCACTTCTCCTTCGCCGTGATAATCCATCCACGTCACAATCAGAATTTGGCAGTACATCCAACCGGCCTCACAACCGCAGACCACGTGTAACCACACCAGCCCAGGACCTCCACATCCAGCATCTGAGAACAGCCACCCGGACAGCTGCTGCAACAATTGGTTTGCATAACCAAAGAATTTATGCACAAACTGTCAGAAACCATCTCAGGGAAGCTCAACTGCACGCTCATCGTTCTCATCGGAGTCTCGACCTGACTGCAGTTCGTTGTCGTAACTGACTTGAGTGGGCAAATGCTCACATTCGATGGCATCTAGCACTTTGGAGAGGTGTTCTCTTCACGGATGAATCCCTGTTTTCACTGAACAGGGCAGATGGCAGACATGGCGTTGTGTGGGTGGTTTGCTGATGTCAACGTTGTGGATCGCAAATGGTGGTCACACCAGATACTGACTGTTTTCAGACCCCCCTGGACCCCCCAGTACATTAAAACTGCACATTTTAGAGTGGCCTTTTATTGTGGCCAGCCTAAGGTACACCTGTGCAATAATCATGCTGTCTAATCAGCATCTTGATATGCCACACCTGTGAGGTGGATGTATTATCTCGGCAAAGGAGAAGTGCTCACTAACACAGATTTAGACAGATTTGTGAACAATATTTGAGGGAAATAGGCCTTTTGTGTACATAGAAGAATTCTTAGATCTTTGAGCTCAGCTCATGAAAAATGGGGGCAAAAACAAAAGTGTTGCGTTTATAATTTTGGTCAGTGTATATAGTTAAATATACCTGTTCATGACAGTAATGGCAAGAGAAAACAAAACAGATGTTGTGAAAGAAAAAACAAACAAACAAACAAAAACAAATAAAACTGTCACTACAGCTATCTGTTCTGACAGTTCTTTCCTTAATATAAGATGTCTGTTCAGTTTAATTAATTTAGACAGTTCACTCTCACATTTAATCTTTTCTTTTTCTTTTTTTTTTTTCCATTTTAATCTTTTACTGAAACAGTAACATGACATTTTATAAAACATAACACTGTCCTATTTTACACAATCACTGAGAATGATTTAGAATTCATTGCATCAGTTTTGCATACAGAAGTGAATGTTATAACACTTACAGATTAAAGAGAAAATAAAACAAAAAGATGGATGTGAAATGGATACCTTGTGAAAGAGTTCAAGGATCAAGAAAGGACGATTAAGCGAAGCAGCTACTACTAGCAAACTTTTGTCTGTTGACTCAATACACTTTTGTTTGTACTGTTCATCAGAATGTCATTTTCTGTAAACAGTGAAATACAAAAACATAAACTTTCAGTCATGTTCATGTGTGTTTTACTGGTACACATTTTTCACTGGATTTGCTGAGTGAGGTTAATTAAATTGACTAAAATACAAATCACTTAAAAGTTCAACTGCAGGTCTGTTCGTCTTGAAATATTTATGCACACACGTAACTCTCTAGTGTTATAATTTGCCAAGGTAGAAGCTCAAGTGATCTGTGTGTAATGGTGTGTGACACTTTAATATGATATTAAAATTCATTTATTTTTATGACAGATGCAACACATTGATAAATCAGTAAGCCAAAATCAAAGTAATTGCATCTCAAGAGAATTTGAAATCAAGGTGCTGTCTTTTTACTTGCATATGTACCTGCAAGCATATACAGTGTCTGAACAACACTTCGGTTTTGTTTACATTGTGGTCCATCGTCACCTTCTGGTATACATTTGTCACACTGTCTCTTAGGTCACAGTACACTCAACTTCAACTCTTTTACAACCTCCTTCAGTTTCTTCTGAGTCCTTCACAGCTGACTGACCCTTCCATTACCGTCACTGACCGCTCTCCTCCTCCATCAGCTCCACACATTCCTGTTCACTCACTCACTACCTCTCACTTTCTTTCAGCCCACAATTCTCCTCAGCCTGGACGAAAGCTGTCATGCAGACCCAGATACATCAGCATGTTATCAATCACGGCTACCCTTTCAATCTCCAACCACAACCTCTTGTTCTTTCTTCTCCTTGCACCATCCTGCCATCATCCCGCAGTAAGTGACTGCCCTGCCGAAGTCTGAATGATTGACAGAGTTTCGTTTCACCTTGTCAAATTCTGTCTAATGTATTGAACACTAAGCGGGAAAAATACTTTCCAAATTCACACTTAAATATAGTCACTCCATAAAGTTATTATGATTAATTCACACTTAAAATGTTTGCATGCCATCACATTTGAAATACATCAGGTATTTCATATGCTTTCCTGACCAGATGCCCAAACCACCTCAATTGGCTCCTTTCAACACGGAGGAGCAGTGGTGCCTCCCGCATGCCCAAGCCTTGCGCCCTTTCTCCCAGGTTCGGCCTAGACAACCTGCAGAGAAAACTAATTTCAGCTGCTTGTACTGCGCGATCTTGTTCTTTCAGTCATTACCCAGAGCTCATGACCATAGGTTAGGACTAGAACATAGTTTGACTGATATATTGGGAGCTTTGCCTTCTCTTCACCACAACAGATTGGTACAATGACCACATTTGGCTCAATGTAGAGAAGAAAGAGAGAGAGAGAGAGAGAGAGAGAGAGAGAGAGAGAGAGAGAGAAAGAGAAAAAAAAAAAACCTGCAAAAACAAATGTAGGTGACTGGTGTGATATATAACAGTGCAACAGTGCAACAGGCAACAGGTGGGGGACTGGAAATCAGTTTAAACCAGCATACCTAAGTTTAATTTTGCAACTCAAAACTGACAGCAATCTGTCCACTAATTTCTATGTCTGAAATTAAAATGTTCTTTTGTGAGATGGTGTGTGTTTATGGTTAATTAGAATGTAATTTGATTTGCTTGTACAAACTATAAAAAGGTTTGGCTACCAGTGTCTTACTGCCTGTCAGATGTTATTAAATGACTGCCAAAGCAAAATGTGGCACAGGTGCCAGAGCAGTCACACATACAACAATTACATCCTAAAATATAAAATGTGCAAATGGAAAACAGGAAACTTGCTATATTAACAGACTGATTTCAAAGAAATTAAAGTTTTCTGAAAGTAGTTTCAATGAAGTTAAATACAGCTCAATTACAAGTTAAACTTTTGACAGCTTCTGTGGCCTGTGGTTTATTATTGAACAAAAGAACTGGTCCCTTAATTTGCAAAAAAAAAAAAAGAAAAAAAAAAAAAAGAAAATGCATTTACACTAATGCACTTATAATTGAAGCCCATCAAACAAGATAGCAGGAGATATATTAAAAGCAGAAATGTGAAGCTTGTATTATTGTTAAACATCCACTGAAATGCCTTAAAATGCGCACCATTATTCAATGTGTTGACATAATTTCAACGGAAACAGGAAGACTGTGGGGACATATTGAACAGCTCCGGCCCCCCTTTTTTAATAGTCAGTAGCATTTCGTTTATATGGTAAAACTGCATTTGACAGTGTCTAATAGAATACTGCGTTAGATTCAGTATGAAACCATTAATAAAGCAATACAGTGACACAGTGTAGTTTGAAAAGTGTGCAGTTTATGTTGGTAAATATCACCGGTGTTATCTCTTTTACTCATCAGTGCTGTTTCTAAAGCTGAGTATGTCTAAACATTTCCCCTCCTAATTTTGTCCATATTGCTATAAAATGTAGCAATCTGTATAGAATTCAGTTGTGGTCTGAGCTGACTTGCGGATATGAGCTGCTTTGTATTGTGTTTCTGGACCACAGAAAACTGCGCGCGCTGCGGTGGTTCGCATGACGCAATGTGAAACCAGACTTTTTTCGCCCAAATGGAATATATTTATACCGGGGGGATGGGGGGATCAGGCCCGGTTCTACGGGGGTGCTTGAGGGTGCTAAGCACCCCCAAACAAAAGCAAAAGCACCCTCAGATAAAATTATTAATAGCGTATTAATTTTTAAATTAATGAACACGCAGACAGATGCACACACATACATAAATTCGCCAAATTAATACGTACACACAAGCTTATAAATACACAAGCTGAATTGTTAAAAGCGCACCTCGGGTCATGTGACACGAACCAACCAATCAGCTTCATCCTTTATAGAAACAACATTGAAAACTCAGCCAAGACGGTGAAACAGCTGGTCATAGCTGTACAGGGATAGACATTTTTAAAATACATTTTGTAGCAGGGCAGTGCTAGAAAGCCATTTATCATTTGCTGAAACTAACTTGTCTTCATGGAGAGCGTAGGCCATGGTTGCCTAGTAACGACAGACGCCATGGGAGCGTAACTTAGCGCTTTGGAAAGAACGCGTTTTTAGGCGCGACATGTGAACTGCTCCTAGATGAGCATGCAGTAATAACCTTCACAGTGTATTCTTGATGTTAGATGGCATTTGTTGAAACTACAATTACGATACTAGTGTAGACGATTTATATTACTCAGTCCTATTTGGTGGTACCGTTTTCATACAGTTCCATGCATATTTTTTGTGAGCACCCTCACAATTTTCAGAAGCACCCTCAGTGATTTGGTTCTGGGACCGGGCCTGGGGGGGATGAGGGATGGGGGTTAGTCTATGTATCCCTGCCTTTGTTAAATTATGTTTATCCCCGGTGCGGATAAAAACATCCCGCGAACCCGCTTTGATTTAAATCCAATGATTTGCGATACGCGCTTTAAAGTCCCATTCTGAATCAAATGTTTTGTGATCCGATTGGAGCGCTTCAAAACAGTGACTAATTTTAAAGGTTCATGAAACCCCGGACTGTTTTTTCTGAGATTTGAGGAGAGGTGTTTGTGTTGCACACCATAGATGATACTATTAGCATCCATTAATTTTAATTGTTGGAGAAAACTGTTTATTTTATTTTTTATTTTTTTATCTTCCGGGTTTAAAATCTAGTTTTAAAATCTAGTTTGTGGTGTCTCATAATCATGAAACGCTTTGCCTAATTATACACGACAGCATGTGTTGATTTGCTATGACAGACGCTTCAGACTCTGAGATTGCGTATATTAACTAAGATAAACGTTCATGGATTGAAGGACAGCGTTTGTTTTTGTTTGCTTTGTAAGAATTCGGCACAAACGTGATTAATAAAAGTTAACAGAAAGTTAACAGAAGCGCAACAGCGCCGTTATTTGTGTTCTTAACTCAATGGGAGCGAAATGAAACTGTCTGAACCAAGCGGCAACCTCCCGCTCTTTCTATTGAAACCAACACGGAAGTGACTTAAACTGCAATTCATCAACTGGCCGCTAGAGACTGGCTCCAAAAGGGAGTCAATCCCATAGACTGCCCATGCTAAAATGCCCAACTTTACATCAGAAAAAAAAAAAAATATATGTTTACAGCCTGGTACAAAAAGCGGTTTTGGTCTATACAGCTAATTTTGCCCTTCATGTCAACTGTGAGTGGGGTGTTTTTTTTTATTTTTTATTTTTTATAATGCATCCATTTAAATTATATTAAGCCTTAAAGTTCTGCATAATTTAGGGCGTGGCCACTTGAGTGACAGATGGATTGCCGCTGCTGTCACCACTGTCGCACTAGGCAGGTGTGGTTTCAGCAACCAGCTCCCACGTCCCGCCTCTTTGCCCATTTTCGATTATCCAGGAGTGATGCGATTCCAAGATCTCTCCTACTAAGAGCTTCAGAAATGCTCTTCAGAAAACTATGGGTGACGTCACGGACACTACGTCCATATTTTTTACAACAAAGTTTCTGTCGTATTAAAAATATGTCATGACATGACATTCATTATAGTTACTTAGGCTAGCCTTACGGGAGTTGGGGTAACCTCCATGGAGAGGGAAAATAGTTTTCAAAAGCATCCCCCGCTCTGCTTTTTTCACAAATCGCACTCTGCCTATCCCCATTCACCATACAGTGACAGATTTCAGTCGCAGCCTCATCATCTATTTATAGGGGGTGGGATGCTTTAGATTCTAGGAAGCATTTGATTGGACAGAAAATCTGATGAGAAGCTGATGTGCAGGGTGATGTCACCAAAATTGTTGATACTGGCGGAACTTAGAGACTGTAAGTATTGGATGCTAATATCTTCTAAATGCAAATTTTGTCATTGGAGTGGAGCACACTATCTGTTTGTGTGAAACATAAGTAAACTTCGGTTTCTAAAATGTCTCTAATTTAGCAAGAGGTTAGGATGGTATCTTGAGTGCCATTTTGGATGTGTCTTATGGCTGCTTTACTACAAATAATAGTGGATGAACAAAAAAGTAAATCAAAAAGGTAAAAATAAATAAATAAATTTTGTCTCTGGCATATATATGTAGAAACACTCTGAATAATGGCATTGGAGGTTGCAGGTGTTGTTTACCTCTGGAGAAAGCTTCTGTGCTGAAGCCATTAGAGTAAATGCAGTGTGACTCTGACCCTGGCACCAGAAAGCAGGCTGGTGTCAGAAACATTCAGGAAGAGCTACACACTCAGCCACCTAATTCTGTTAATTGCTGCCTGCCTCGATATATAACTACTTTCATAAGCACCAAAGTTGACAATGTGTTAAAGCGGAGGTGGACTTTTGCAATTTGCAAAGAACAGGGTGTAAATAAAAAATAAAATAAAAAATAACACACACAGCTAAAAAGCCTTACCTGAATTTAACCTCTAGAATGACTTTGGTAGAAAGGCAGTGACATAGTTTGATGCATTGGTCTTTCACAAGAGTGTGACCTTAAAAGAATGAAGGATGTGTTTAGTTTGGGTTCAGTCTGCAACGTAGACGTTCAGTTGATATCAATTAATGACATCCCATTGATTTGAAGATTTAACAATCAAATGCCAAAAGCTAATAAAACAAAGGCTCTCTGAAGATTAAAAAGATAAATGATATAGCAAACTGACCTTTGTATGGTTTTGAAATCCTGAAGAACAATCGTAGGTTCTTTGATAACACCAAAACTGTATCATTAAAAGACTTATCGTGAGTCCATTCGCTTCGGTCATACTTAAGATCATTTATTTCGCACACATCAAATATCATTTGGTCTTGGTCTCTCTATAATGAGCACCAATAATTAATTCATTTTATAGTGTCCAATTGTGGCTAATGTAGAGCATGACTAACAACAGAGTTTTCATTAGGGCCTGCCAGTAATCATTGCAAAGGATTACATGCTGCGAGTCTGTCAAGCTTTAGCAGAAATCACCAACAAAGAGCCCAGTGGGTCAGAGAGGTAGAATTACACAAGCTCTTCAGCCTGCACAGTTGAACCGCTGGTCGGCATGGTTATCAGCTTCTCAATAGCACTATGTGTTATGTGTAAAATGAAGACTAATCCTCTATTCACTTGATGTTAATAATGTGTAGCGCAGCAGCTTTCATAATGAATAAATGACTTAATATGCAGGGCTTGTATTTATTAATGCTAATGAGGCCGTGTAACAGTAATAATTATATACTGTATTATGAAGTAAACATAATTAAAACAATAGAAGTAAATGCAAAAATATATAAAATCCAGATTTAAAAAAAAGACCTTAATTGAAATATCTAGAAAGACGTGTGAAATATCTTTTCAGATTAGCCCCTTTAGAAATGTAGAAAGCATTTCCTTTTGTCCGAAGAATGATGAAATGGTTACGTTATTCTGAGCACTCTTCATGGGTTATAACCCATTCCCAAACAGATGAGAATTTTGCGCTAATGGTCATCGTAGTATAAGAATGAAGAAGGCCAATGAAATCCCTGAATGCTGTAAACGACCTAGACCTTATGCAACCTTAAAAACACACACACACACACAAGTAAACAACATCAGACTGCACTTTCTTCTTTTTTACTTCTCCAAACTTAACTCTCAAAACTTTGGATGAGAAGAAATCGACCATATAGGGATTAAAGCAAAAGTCCACTTCCAAAACAAAGATTCACATATAATGTACTCACCCCCTTGTCATCCAGATGTTCATGTCTTTCTTTCTTCAGTCGTAAAGAAATTATGTTTTTTTGAGGAAAACATTTCAGCATTTTTCTCCATATAATATGGTGCCCCGATTTTAAACTTCCAAAATGCAGTTTAAATGCAGCTTTAAACGATCCCAAATGCGGTTGTAAACAATCCCAGCCGAGGAAGAAGAGTCTTATCTAGCGAAACGATTGGTTATTTTCATAAAAATAATACAATTTATATACTTTTTAATGTCAAACGCTCGTCTTGTTTTCACTCTGCCTGGACAATTTTTTTTTTTTTTTTGATTCATGACAGTTAGGGTATGTCGAAAAGCTCCCATCTCATGTTCTCCCTCAACTTCGAAATCTATATCCTATATCGCTGTTTTACCTTTTTTGTTAAGGGTGTTTGCAAAGACTGGATCTGAACTTCTCCAGCGATGTAGGATGATTTCGAAATAATTTTTTAAGTTGAGGGAGAAAAATACGATTGGAGTTTTTTGACATACCCTAACTGCATGAGTCAGAATACACAGGGAGAGCAAGACAAGAAGAGCATTTGAGATTAAAAAGTTTTTAAATGAAAATAACCAATCGTTTCGCTAGATAAGACCCTTCTTCTTCGGCTGGGATTGTTTACAGCCGCATATGGGATCGCTTGAAGCCGCATTTAAACTGCATTTTGGAAGTCCATTATATGGAGAAAAATGCTGAAATGTTTTCCTCAAAAAACATAATTTCTTTATGACTGAAGAAAGAAAGACATGAACATCTTGGATGACAAGGGGGTGAGTACATTATAGGTGAATGTTTGTTTTGGAAGTGGACTTCTCCTTTAAGACTAGAAACAAACAAAAACACTTTAGTATGACCAATTCACACTGTTAACTAGCTACTCATTAGCATGCATATTACTAGCATATTGACTGTTTATTAGTACTTATAAAGCATATATTCTGCATGACCATATAATACATCCCTAATTCTACCTAATACCTAAATTTAACAACTACCTCACTAACTATTAACAAGCAACAAATTAGGAGTTTATTAAGTCAAAAGTCATAGTTAATGGTTTGTTAATACTGAGAAGTGTGACCAAACAAACCCTTACATTCTGGTTTGCAAACCAATACACATTTCAGAAAATCTAATACTATGTCACTAATTATTAATGTCAGGTTATAATAAATATATACACCATAACACCATGGATTTTGGGTAATGCTTTAGTTTAGAGACCAATTCTCACTATTAGCTAGTATATTACTAACTGTTTATTAGTACTTATAAAGCACATTTTAACGCCTTATTCTGCATGACCATAATTTAGATCCCTTAAACCTACCCTATAATAAAACTTAACAACTACCTTACTAAGTATTAATTAGTAGCAAATTATTATTATTATTATTATTATTATTATTATTATATATTTTTTAAATGTATTCATTAATTAATTATTATTTTTTTTTTATTATTTATTTATTTATTTATTTTTATTTTTTTTTAGGCAAAAATCTAAGTTAATAGAGATAACTTGTCCACAAACTAAAGTGTGACCAAATTTGATTCCAAATTGGTTGAAAGTACCGCTCAGTCACAACCGCCTCCGGCACACTTACTTGGCAGGTGGTAAAAAAGATTGTTTGAAAATCTTTGTTATTTCTTTCAAGTCTTTTGCAATTACGATGCCATCAGTGAGAAAATGACCAAGCCCCTAGTCTCACATTTAATGAGTATCTAAACGACTTCACATGCATTTACGAGATATATAACTGACAGTCATAGCAGAAGCTGGCTGTTAATATTCAGAGTGCAGTCTGAAGCTGTACCTCCGCATTTAAAGGCCTCATAACTGCTGCCGGCACTGAATTTTTTTAAGACCTATTTTTAGGTTGTTACCATTCGCCCTGCGGTTACGTATACACGCCGGATCATAGCATGCATGCTTTGTAACCACATGAGACCTTTGTGCTTCTGTGCAAGATTGTGAACCAGAGGTGGTCGTCTGCCAGAGTTGAAGGGGAAGATGTGTCGGCAGTCTTTTACGAATTCTGGAGCCAAACAGATACCAGCAGATCTCAGAGCAGATCTTTGATTGACAGAAGCTGCAGCTTTGGGCCAGATTTTCCTCATCACCGATTCAAAAGGAAAGTCTAGCTGACATATTTGATCGATTTCTCTATTTCATTTGTGTAGAGTTTGAGGCCGCTGGGAGAAGCACATCGTGTGTCTTGTGATAATAGCTTGGAAGCTCAGAGGAAGGATATGCATCAAAGCGGTACACAGGTAGGGAAGCTCAGGGTTATTGGATTTGGCTAGAATGCACAACTGCTTATGACAGCTTGACCTTCTGTGTCAGATATACAATAATACATTTCACATTACACCACACTGAAAAAAAAAAAAAAAAAAAAAAAACCATAAGGTAAGGTAAATACAGCAGAAAATATTTAACACTTTGCTACACTGAATATGTTAGTTACGAGTTTTCATTATTATTATCATTTTTTTATATTTCCAAATTTAGAAGTTTCACTGTTTTTAAACTAAATTATTATATGTTAGATAGCTATCTTTATTCAATATGAACTTCCAAAAGTGCTTATAAAGTCTAGTTTATAGTGAGGAAAATGTAACTTAATTTTTATCCATTGAAATTACCTGTAAAAAACAACTGTACAAAATAAAACTGTACAAAAACAACTGAAAGCAATTGTTTTTTTTTTTTTTTTTTTTTTTCCAGTACATAAATGCAAGGATATGGCTATGGCAGTGTTGAGTTTGCAACAAGGAAAAAATTAAAATAAAAAAAAATTATAATCAAGCATGAGATGTCAACAAGTGCATGTCATTTAGGGTCTCTTTAAATATATTTAAAGTATTAGAGAACATATGTGTGGAGGAGTAAAGGAAGTCTCTGATGGATTAACATTTTTATTACTTTCCTCTATATGTTTCAGTTATTTAAAGCACTGGAGTAAAGAGTGATACTTTAATTAACAGAGATGAGGTTGATTAATATTTGTATGTCAGTCAGTCCATACAATTAAGGAGGTAGAAGAAGAAGAAGAAGAAGAAGAAGAAGAAGAAGAAGAAGAAGAAGAAGAAGAAGAACAACAACAACAACAACAACAACAACAACAGCAACAACAAGGAAAGAAAGAAAAAGAAGAAGGAAATAAGGAAAGAAGGAAACCACTCTTATTTTCAGTGTTGCTCCAGTTTATTGAGGTTTGTGGGCATTTGCTTATGCACAGCTCTCACCACAGCATTTGAGTCAGGATGAGCTCTGGACTTGGACTGGGCTATTGCAACACCTTGATTCTTTTCTTTTCTTTTTAGCCATTCTGTTGTAGATTTGCTGGTGTGCTTGGGATCATTGTCCTGTTGCATGACCCAATTTTGGCCCAACTTTAGATGTCGGACAGATGCCCTCACATCTGACTCTAGAATACTTTGATATACAGAGGAGTTCATGACCAACCCCATGACTGTGAGGTGCCCAGGTCCTGTGGCTACAAAACAAGCCCAAAATTACCAGCCCTCCTCCAGCATGCTTGTCTTTAGGTATGAGGTGCTTGTGCTGATATGCTCTTTAGGTTTTCACCAAACTTGGCGCTGTGCATTATGGCCAAACATCTCCACTTCGGTCTCGTCTGTTCAAAGGACATTATTCTAGACTTGTGTTTTGTTCAGATGCAACTTTGCAGACCTAAACTGTGCTGCAATGTTTTTTTTTTTTTTTCTGCCAGGCCATCCAAACATGCCATTTTTGTTCCTTATTTTTCTAATGGTATTGTCATGAACTTTATCATTTAACATGTTAACTGAGACCTGTAGAGTCTGAGGTGTAGTTCTTGGGTTGTCTGCCATTTCTCTGAGCTTTACACGGTCTGATCTTGGGGTGAATTTTCTGGGATGTCCACTCCTGGAAGGAGAGGTGTCTGTTTTAAATGTCTTTCACTTGTGAATAAACTTCAAATTGTTTGGAAATGGCCGTATTACTCTTCTCAGATTGATGGCAGCAAAAATTGCTTCTCTAAGATGATTGCTGATGTCTTACCTCCTTGGCATTGTGTTAACACATGCCTGAAGGCTCCAGACCAGCAAACTGCCAAAGCTTATGCTTTTATAGAGGTGCTCAGACTTACAGTATTTGTTTAGCAGTGCTTGACTGTTATTTACCCTCTTAATTCCAATGTTAACAGTAAGGGTGCCCATTTGTCACTCACGGCTTTTCCATTTTGGCTTTATTTTTGTTCAGTAAATAATGACACAATGCAATTTGTCATGTGTTGCTGTTCATATCGAAATTTTAGTAATACCCTATATTAACAACAAATCCACAACAAAGTCAGCAATTTTTAGTCCAATATGGTAACATAACATTTAAAACCTTATGGGGAAAAGAAAATCTGGTAACACTTTAGAATAAGGAACACATATTCACTATTAACTACATTTTTCTTTTCTTTTTTTTTTCTTTTTTTTCTGGAACAAACTCCTTATTTGCTTCTTATTAATAGTTTAATAGTTAGTAAATTACTTGTTAAGTTTACTTGTTGTCCCTGGCAAATCTATCTATTATAAAATAACAAATTTATACACTGAAATGTTTGAGATTTGTATACTACTTCCAAAAATTACCGAAATAAACAAAATTAACTCTCGGCCATTTAAGGAAGGTCACTTTGTCTCCCGTATAATTACTTTTCCACAACTTTCTGAACTGTATCAATCGCTGCAGCTTTTCCATTATCTTTTCCAGGTTTTGCATTCTGTTTTGACAATACACAAACATAGAATCATGAAGTAAATGTTTAATTCCAAATATATCTATAAATATATAAATAAATATATGATGCCTTGTAGTCACATTTAGCAAATTAGAGTTGGGTGATAATATAGTTTAGATTTTGTAATTTTGTTTGTTTGTTTGTTGTGTGTGTTAAGTTGTTTGTGTTTTTGTTTATCCTGCATCATTACATGTTGTACAGCACTTTGGGTCAACCATGAGTTGTCAAATTGTGTTTTATAAATAAAAAGAACAAGAACAAGCAATCAAGCAGTTAAGATCTGCTGTATAGTTTCTATCTCTTATCATGTTGACTACTCAATACAGACCCAATGTGACAGCCAGGTACAAAACCAATCCGCTAGCTGACCAATCAGTGCAATCCACAACATAAAGTTGAGAGATAAGAGGCATTTTAGGAGGGGTTCGGGACACAGACTCCTTCCCACAAGCCTTGCTGTAGCCCTGCGATGCTCTAATGAAAACAACAGATGCCAGATGTGGTTCTAAATTGCCAATGATGAGCTGATTTTGCCAAGCATCTCCATTGACAGTATTACGATGCAGCCTAGTTGGGTCTAATCTTGTTGACAGCAATAAAACAGGTGGTTCAACAGAAGCCAAGCTCACTGACATAGCGGGGCTTACAACAACAGGCATCATCTCTGACAGATAAAGCTAGCCTGAAATCCATGTGCGAGGCAGCACCTTTCTGTGATATCTTAAGTCGCACTGTTCCCAATAAAGTTAATCTTGGCCAGTGCCCATGTGAGCAGACAGATCTGTTTATTCTGCTCCGGTAGACAGAATGAAAGCTGGCCTTGCTGTGAGCAGCCCCGTGGACTACATTGATTTACGCCTGCAGACGTTCAACTGAAAAATATTACTGCTAGATTCTCTAAAATCACACTTAAAAGGGAAATAGGAAAAGGATGAAAGGTCGCATCACTTCAGTCGTTTACACAGGTAATATATACATTACTTACCCAGTGTGCCTCAGCAGTAGCTGATGATATAGCTGATGCAAGAAGCACATAGGCTGTTTTTGCTATTGATAAAGTGCCATATTACAAGTGCAGTATGTAATATTGACAGCTGGTGGGAACTGCAATGGGTACTTTTTAGCTCCCTTCCTTTTCCAACACAACAAAGGTTGCCAGACTGAGGACATGCAACAAGAACAAGCAACAGTTGACAATGTAGCATTGTTTTTGGAGACCTGTCTTGCAACAGAGCTACTCCAGTCAGTTGTGTGATCTACACATGCATGAAATGCCCTGCTCATTGCTGCTTTCATCTGCTGTCATCATTTACCACTTTGCAGAAGCTGATTGGCCTTTTATAATTCTGCAGCCAATGAGGAGTCCTGCACGACAATTAAATAGTCTGGTTCAGTGTTCACTGTCGAACCCTCCACTTCCCCCAGCTGTCTTGATCTGTTACGGGATTTATGTATGTCTATTAATGCGACATCATATGTTTACAGCAGAATATCTGTGTATCAATTGGCAGTAAAAAGTCAATTTCTGCTCTGCAGCAGTGTGCATAGCAGATCTACCCTTCAACAACCAAACGGATTAACATTTGTGTGTCTTCTGCCCCCTCCTCCTCAAAACTGATGCTCACGTGGATTGCCAGACTGAGGCGATGAACCTTACACTGTGCGTTTATGAGTTTGATGGGTTGATTTATCTTTGTTTTAATATGCCTCTGGTCACAGAGCTTTTTAGATGGATGGCTTTTTAGGTCAAGTACAATCTGCAATCTCAGACTTGTTTCCATGACTGCAATACACTTTGTTTTCTGCCCACTGGCAAAACCGGGGGGTGTCGAAATACTATTGGGTAAGTTGGCAGTGACCTTAACCACACAGACCAAGACAAAAACAGACATTCTGACACAAAATGCAGATTTCAAAGTAGAATAACTGACTGTAGCACTGAGTTTCAGAGAAACAAGTATGTTTCCTAAATATTTGCAAACATATTATAACATTTTTATACTTTAGTACAATTTAAATACTTTTTAATCTCAAATATTCATCTTGCCTGGCTCTCCCTGAACTCTGTATATTGTGATTCCAGACAGTTAGGGTATGTTGAAAAACTCTGATCGTATTTTCTCCCTCAACTTCAAGAAATCATTTCAAAATCATCCTACATCGCTGCAGAAGTTCCGACCCAGTCTTTGCAAAGTGAGCATGCAAAGAAGATCAAACACCCTTAACAAAAAAGGTAAAACAGCGATATGGGACGATTTTGAAGCTGAGGGAGAAAATAAGATCAGAGTTTTTTTGACATACCCTAACTGTCTTGAGCCAGAATACACAGAGTTCAGGGACAGCAAGACAAGACCAGCGTTTGACATTAAAAAGTATATGAATTGTAGTATTTTTATTAAAATAACTGATCGTTTCACTAGATAATACCTTTTTCTCGGCTGGGATCGTTTATAACCGCATTTATGATCGTTTGAAGCTGCATTTAAACTAGGGTGACCACCTGGCAGTACGGCTGTTGCAGGACATAGATGTGATTTTGCGGGACAGGTGTGAGACAGATACATTTTCTACTGCTATGCTAGGCTATGTAAATACTGATTACATCCGTTGTCATATGCGCTGATCTGTGTTTCTGAGTGCGCACACGCAAGTGAGAGAAAGCGCGTCATTTTTATGAGCGTGAAGAGAATCCACGTGCGAGAGAAGAGATTTGTGGTTGCGCATTTTGATGTGCTCCGGATTACAATAATGTGCTCTAGACATCTGTCATTAAAATAACGCCATAGAAACCGCCTCAAACGAACTATTAAAATAAGAAGAAAGTCGCGTCTGAAAGCTGCATCGATTTTTATTTATTATTTTTTTTAATTGGTTAAAGTGAATGGAGAATATCGTGTTTTTCCGTGTGCGCTCGACCATTTCCGTCGGTGGTCCTAGATCACTTGATGAGGTCCGCAGATCCTTTGCGCAGAAACTATGCCGCAAAGAGATTAAACAGAAAATTTTCTTAAAAAGACAAAAGAACGCATGGACGTTTTCTTAATATGATCATTATAAACCAAAAGACTGATGAAAATGCGGGACATTTTCTCAATATGCGACGTGCGGGACAAGGGGTGAAAATGCTGTGCGGTACAACGCAAAGCGGGACAGGTGGTCACCCTAATTTAAACTGCATTTTGGAAGTTCAAACGCGGGGCACCATAGCAGTATGGAGAAAAATCCTGAAATGTTTTCCTCAAAAAACATAATTTCTTTATGACTTAAGAAAGAAAGACATGAACATCTCGGATGACAAGGGGGTGAGTACACCATCTGTAGATTGTTGTTCTGGAAGTGGATTTCTCCTTTAAAAGCAACAAAAACGTGTTCATAGCAAAAAACAAATGTCCAAAATAATCTTCCATATACAAATGTGGGTATAAATACTTCATTTGCATAATTATAAACAACAAGAATCAAACTGTATCCCCGAATCCACATTTTGTCTTTTCAGTTGTCTAATACACATTCAACAGACTCGTTTTCTCTTGCCAGTTTTTGTTTTCGATAAGCACACCTGCATCTGTCAACATGTTTTGCCAGTTCAGTCACTGTCTTTCTATTCTTTTTATTCATGTCATCATCAGTCCTACTTGATTGTCTATATTAGAGAATGCTTACAACATGATAATCCTAAACGCCTAATGCTCGTCCCTGACTAAACATCACCTCAACACTATAGCGCCGTCCCTTGCCAGATCTCTCGCCCACGTGAACCGTCTCCCTGCAGATGAGACTCAGTGTGGGAGGGCGCTCTGTCATGCTGATGTGATGCGCTTTTGAATTCACTGTAAGATTCGTTTCACGCATGCAGCCTTATCCTCTCTCCACAGACGGAAAGCTTCGCTCGCTTTCATCAAAACATCTTTTTAATGTTTCTCTACATTCTTTAATTTATGAGTTCGTTATATTCCATTTTTAAGGGCTTGATATGATTCATCTTTTTGGTGCAGCAGGTGAACAAGAAATGAACTTCCAGTTTGCAAAGATGGAGATGAAGGAACAAAGGAATGGGCAGCTAGAAATAAAAATCTGCAGGAAGTTTGACAGGTGACAGGTTTCAGTTTGTGAGCATTGCATTTTCATGGAATAAGAGAATACATATTTTGTATTTAGTAGGCTTGTAACCCTTCACAAGTCTTTTGATGAAAGCTTAAACGCAACCGGGTCTTTCTATATTCCACACAGTCTCTTAAAACAATTCCCCAAACATTAACTGAATAAAGATGTGCAAACAAGACACAGGGGAGGTTAGGTTTATGTAATCAGTGATCACAGCAGAGATACATTAATCTTCACCTTCAAAACCTTCCGAGACATCAAAGCAACCCCTTTTTGGTCTAACCTCGCGAACCTCTGAGTGGCAACTGGCATTTTTTGCAGACTTAAAAGGATAAAGTCACATTCACACAGGAGCAGATTATGGTTGTCAGTCCAGTATTTGTGTCCTTAAGACGGTTACATTCATACAAAGTTTGGTTATTTACGGAAACACTTGTGAAAAAGTAGTGTCCTTATAATTGCACTGAATGTGGACTCATGGTATACTTCAAATCTTGAATGTATCTAATTTTTTAAAAGCTACTGAGCTTGTACTTGCAAATAATATAATGTTAATGAGTTAAAAGCCACTTAAGTGTAACAAAGAGTATATTTACTCTTGTTTCAATTTAAAGTGTCATGAAACCCCCCTTGCTTTCAGCAGTGTTTTTTCACACCTCCGATTTGAAAAAGGTTCCAAAAGGGGGCGTGGTCTGCTGTGGTAAAGTGGGTGGGTCATGTGTGGGAAAGAAGGAAGGGTTTGCATAAAAAGGGGAGTGTCAACAAGCGCATAAAGACATCCAATTAACACACCGGTAATGCAGTTGCAAATAGAACCCTGCATTTCAGCCGGGCCGGGATTCGGGCCAATTTTCACGCCATAGTTCAGACGCCGACCGGGCGTCTCCTCCTTAGTTTTATATTTTATACATCCATCAATTATGCTGATTAAAAAAAAAAAAAAACTGCAGCGCTGGAAACAACACGAGACCAGGCTACCGCAACTGTCAAGAGGGCAGCAGCAGCAGCGAGCGCTCTCTATCCGCCTTCAAGTGCATCCAATAGGCTAAAGCTTGCCACAAAGCACCGGCAAAAGTAATTACCAGTGTAGCAATAAGGATGATGACGATCCTGACTCACCATCTCCTCACTGGACGCGCCTTTAGAGAGGAATGCATCTTTACAGATTACCTACATAACGAGTTTTTGTTTTCTATTTGTTTAATTTCGTTAAGTAGTAATTTAAAGCTTTCTACATATATATTTATCATGTCTGTGATGCATATATTCGCTGAATTTCGTTGTTGTTGTTTTTTGTTTGTATTATTATTATTATTACTATTATTATATTATTATTATTGTATTATTATTTTATGAAAGCACAGCGTTTTATTGATATTGTGAAAGCACACACATAAAAGTAGACCCTATACAGTTGCGAATGATGTATTACTCTTACCTTTTTGCGCAAAAATCATGGCATATTTTAAATTGTTTCCACTGGGAAAAAAATACAAGTGATCGCGCTGGCGCCTTGTAACGCCACGCCAGCAGAGGGAGCCCTCACCCATTGACTGACTGTTGCTGCTCCCTCTGCTGCCTCGTTGGTAACTTCCTGTTTGGTGGCCATAAAAGGAGGCCATATCCAAACAGACACCGCAAAGTATTGTTTTGCTCTTGCGGACTCTACCAAGTGTTTAACCCTGTTTTCTTTGCTCTGTTTTTGTCATTGCCACGGTTTTGTTTTATTGTCATAGTTTTGCTTTTGTTTCTCGCCATAGTTCTGTCTAGTTTTGCCATTGTTCCTTGCCTTGTTTATTTGTTACTTTTCCGACTGCTCTCTCTGGTTATTGGACTGTGCCTGTTTTGTGGATTACGCTATTGTTTTGTCTTCGTGACTCTGTTTGTTGGATATTGACCCTGCCTGTTGACTACGATCTGGTTATTAAAGCTCGCACTTGGATCTTATACGCTTCCTACGAGTCCTCATTACACGCCTCCATGTTCTGCAAAGACGGTTTAACCTCCACTCTCTGCACAAACGATTGGATATATCTAAGTTTAACGTTTAAACCAGCATTTTTATATGCTTGAACTGTTTTATATCTATACATTTTTATTTGATAAAGTCGTGATGATTTGAGAAGGCAAAATTGATCAAACATAAACAATGAACAACTTACTGTCTGCCGCTTGGTCGTTACTTTAAAAAAACAAAAACTTATATTCTGCCGAAGTGCAGATCATGTCTATATTTCGTCGGTCGGTCCGGGACCATATCTGTACGTCTACAGGACATGCAAATCGTCACGGAACACGGAAAGCCTGCCGCCTGCACCCAAGCTTCAGCTCGGATCGCGTAGTAGGGAAACGCAAACAATACTTTTTTTTTTTTTTTTTTTTTTTTGTGGCACCGAGGATACGAGCACGAGACTCTCGTAGTGTCTCTCAGTGTCTCTGAATGACACTGAGAGAAATGGCTGTACTATCTTATGCATAATACAGCAGATATTTTCTATGCATACTACAGTGTAGTGATTGGGTTGAACAAGCTCTTTCTCATGAATAAATGCAGAAGAGCGCTCAGAAATGAGTGACGTAGAAACGGCACTCTCCCGCCCCTACAGCCTATCTATAACACATGACATATTTATGTGCGTCGAAAAAACAAAAAAAATCTAAAGTTCAACTGATAGTATTTAAAAAAAAATAATAATAACATATTTACATTTAATTGCAAATAACATTCAGTTAGGTGTATGAAAACATTACATACAGTTCAAACTATTCTTATATGTAAAATATTTATGTACATATACATTTTTTTCTATAACATGCACTCTTGTATATTATTTCTAAAATATACTAAAATGTGCTTTATTTCTGCAAGGGACTAAAAATCCATACATTTCCTCGCATCCTCATCTGTAAATTTTCTAGACAGAAAACCACATTTTCGGTAAAGCCCTGTTGTGTGAATGGAACTGGACTAGACAACAATACGCCTGTCATGTCATACAGTGTGAGAGAGCTGCTCTGAGTTGCACATATGTGCGTCAGATATGAGCTATGTGTCATCTGAAGGTTTTAGATCTGTCTTGCACCAAAGCTGCTCCCGTCAGTTGTGTGATCTGCACATGCATCAAATGCCCGGCTCATTACTCAGATATAAATGCTGCTTTCATTTGCTGTCATCACTTACAACATGGAACAAGCTGAATGGAATTTGCTGATTCTGCAGCCAATAAGTCCGGTTCAGTGTCCACTGTGTATCACAATTCCTCTAAAACCCTCCACCTCCCCCAGCTCCACATGTCTAGATCTGCTACAGGATTTATGTATGCCTATTCATGCAACAACAGCACATCTTGCATGTTCACAGCAGCATGTCTGTGTATCAGTGCGTGTAGCAGATATACCCTGTTGATGCCAAATACATTAACACTGTCATGTTATTAACGACTATTTGAGAGTTATTACTGAAATATCTACATTTGTCTTCTACACAAGTATACAAGTCATACGGGTTTGAAAAGACATTATGATGAGTAAATAAAACATTTTTTTTTTCATTTCACATATTTCTTTAACTCAAAATCAGAGGTAAGAAGTCCGAGATTAGATGTGTTTTGGTCTCTGTAGCACAAGTAAACAGAAGGTGATGAATGTGATAAGGAGCTCTACGTTATTGATTTGTGTGGTCCGCCTAGTTTTAGAATGCATTAGTCTTGAAGAGGCTGGTAATCAGCTTGTTTTGAAGGGGTATTCATTACACTTCGAAATATTTGGAGACATATATCTCCTTATGTGCCATTGATCAGTGAGCCGAATTCAAAGTCTTTCTAGACTTAGATTAATACATTCTGTTTTCCATTTATTTTAGTGAGTAACATTGGCCCTTTTCTACAACTTTCCCACCTTGGCTTAGTTTTCCTATCTCTCAATTTCTCACATTCTTCCCCACTCCATATTAACAAACGGAAGCTCTGTTATGATCCACTCAAACTATTTGAGCAGTGGAGACATCAAAGCTACTGGAGTTGTAGTATGTCACCCTATTGCATCAGGACTGAAGACTGCAAGACCACCCTTCAGCCCAAAAAACCCTCAAACATTAGCAGTCCCTCAATGTGATGGCCTGGTAGGGACATATTTCTTAAAGTGAGAGGGCTTATCAAAGAAAGGAAGCTTAACAATGTTTCAGACTAAGTGAAAGTGACAGTAAGTTTGCACAGACCATTCCAGTGAAAGCTTGCTACTAAGAACCCATAACTAACTACAGAACGTTTCTAAAAGTGATGCCACAAAGCTCACTAACTTTGACAAATCCACCTAGTACTTCTTCACAGGTGGCCTTTTTCCCCATGTTACTGCTGTTGCAACACATTCTCACTCCCAACTCATCACATATCGACGCTTGGTCATGACCCCTTGGCATCATTTTTGACACACAGGGTCCTCCATTGCTTTAAAAAAGAAACCTTTGGCGTCAACATTCAGACACGAAAGGCACTGGGAATTTTACTGTCATGATTAAATTACATATTGGGTAATGATTTTGCCATTATTGCACATATGTTGGGGTGTGTTTTTTTTTTTTTTTTTTTTTCAAAGTAAACAGTCAATTTTTTGTTTTGTTTTGTTTTGTTTTAACCCAACCCCTGCCCCTAAACCTAACCATTTGTCAATATAAAACACAGAATATAACAGGCAGATACAAATGCAGTCACAATTTCTTAATATCCCAAGTCTTACAAGGCAAAACAACTGATTTCTGAGAGGAATAGACTCTATCGCCATCTCTATCCACTGTAAAGCTCATCCTGTGTGCAGTCTATGCACAAATCAAAAAAAAAAAAAAAAATGCCACCAGAAGAAGCATTACATCAGCTTTGGTTGTGAAATACTGCTTTTTATGGTCAGTTTTTGTCACTGTACTTTTATTTGCCTGTTGCATGTTCAGAAGTGGGTAGGTTTAGTATAGGGGTGGGGTTAGGTGCTCCAAAATCTATGAAAGTATAAATTTATATAAAATGATTTCTATTTTTGCAAATGCATGCAAACCATTACATGCAGTGCATAATGCAAACAACTAAAAGCAATGGAGGACCCTGCACATCCAAAAGTGACGCTAAAGGAGTACCCTCAGTGTCAGAAAGTGACACCAAGGGGTCCTGACTAAGCGTCAGTATGTGGGGAGTTGGGAGTGAAAACGTGTTGGCTAAAGAATTTCTGGTAAACCCTGATTCTAGCAAATCAGATTGGACTTCTGTGTGTACCAAGAACTGTGCATGTGCCATATGAGAAAACAATAATAATACTGATTGGAACAATAATAGGACAGTAATAGCCATCAGAACTGAATGAATCTGCCAGTTCAGATTCTTAATTATCGTAACGACTGCGGTTCTCTAACAATTAACCAGCTCTTCAAAAGCTTTTTAGTTTGTTTGTTTGTTTTAAGGTTTGTTTTTGTCATTGTAAGTTTATTTGCCTGTTGCATGTTTTATATTGTTTAGAAGTGGGTAGGTTTATTGTAGGGATGGGTGTTCCAAAATATCTATGAAAGTATACATTTATATAAAATGATTTCTATTTTTGCAAATGCATGCAAACCTTTAAATACAACGCATAATGCAAACAACTAAAAGCAATGAAGGACCCTCCACATCCAAAAGTGATGCTAAAGGGGTACCCTGAGCATCAAAAAGTGATGCCACGGGGTCCTGACCAAACGTCAATATGTGTCGAGTTGAGAGTGAGAACATTTTGGCTTAAGAATTTCTGGACTGTGCATGTGCCATATAAGGCAACAGTAATAAAACTGATTGGAACAATAATAGGACAACAATAGCCATCAAAATTGAATGATTCTGCCAATTCAGATTCTTAATTTTTGTAACGACTGCGGTTCTGTAACAATTAACCTGCCATTCAAAAGCTGTTTTTTTTTTTTTTTTGAGCATAACATTTTAAGAAATAATTCTCTGTTTCTAAACTTAAGCAACAATTGTTCTGTGTCTATTCCAGGTAAGATCCTATTATGAAGAATAAATGCAAAGTAAAAAAGATGAAATAAAACACAAATAATAGAAAAGAGAGGAGCAAGAGATAAAGCTAATGCAGAGTAAAGAGAAACAGACAGAATCTGCATGAGAATAACACCTACCAAATGAGTCAAAGACTACAGCAAAAGTCAAGAGATATAATGAGAAGAGCTTTTTTTCAGTAGGCTGACTGTGAATAGATTACAGAAAGGCACAACTGGAAAATTCATAATGACTGTAAGTAATTACCATAAACTCTTGGCAAATCTCTTGTATGTGGTCTCATCAAGTGTTTGATGGATGCTGTGATGATTTTGTTTATTGAACATTGTTTCATTACAGAAAAAAAAAAAGGTTTGTGATATTTGATGCTGCGGTTCTTCACAAGCACTGCCGTGGTTAATAATAATGAGGCAACAAAATGCAGGATGTAAGTCCATGCCTGCAGTTGCAGCACTCATGTTGAGATGCAATTAAATACAGCCAGGCCTATTTAAACACTACACTGTTCTCATTTGTTATCAAACAACATTTTTTTGGAAAGTTTGAAAAAGACTATTAAAGTTACTATTAGTATTAGTTACTATTAGCTATTAGTAACTATTGGTTACTATTTTGAGATTAAAATTCTTAGTGTTACTGTGATTCATCAGACCAGGAATATGCAAAAAAAAGAAAGAAAACAAATGGACACACAGAACTTCTTATGCAATTTTACTTGCCAATGCAGGCGCAAAACACATCAAAGAGCTGGGGGGGTTACAGATCTAGAACAAAAGCCTTTAATGATAAGCTGCACGTTCATTAACACAATGAAAACTCCAAATCCTTTTTGATAGTTCTGGCTCAACAGCCTCAGGGGACATGGCCAAAACAACATTTCCATCTACAAACTTTTAGTTGTACAAAACGTAATGTGCACACAGCACAGCAGCTGATGCTTATAGCAGTGAGTTTATGAAAAAGGGAAATCTAGCATTCATGCAGAAGATGGCAATGACAGGAAATGTGAGTTATTGTGTGCTTTTTTCAGAAGAAGTGTAAATGCAACATGCACAGACAGGGAAAAAAGGATGGAAACGTGAAATAAAGGTGGTAAACAGCTGATGATACTAAAAACAGAAATACATAAAAGCATGGGATGGGAGCGGAAATAGAGTTTTAAAAATGAATATGGGAGCAGACAGAGAGAGAATTTAATTTCAAGTTGATGTACTGTACGATAATATGGCTAATCTGTTTTTAACATTTATCCTTCATTGAGAAAGCAATCCCACAATGCACTGACCCAGTATTGAAAGTTCTGGCAACAAACTCTTCTGAGATATAATAAACAGTCTGAGATATAATAAGACAGACGGAGGGAGGAGCCAGGGTGGAGACAGAAGGGAGCCGGAGCAGGACAAGCCAGGTGAGACCCAGGCTGCAGCCATGATGGCGGCCCATGGCGGAGCCAACGGAGGGAGGAGCCATGGTGGAGGAAGAGCTGACGACTCCAGGGGGCTGACTGACGGCAGCGGAGCAAGAGGTGGAGACTGAGAACCGATGAGACCAAGGCTCAGGTGACCGAGGTGGAGATCCGGAGGTCCGCGGCAGAGCCAGAGCGACAGAGGACTGAGCTGGAGGGAGGAAGGAGCCCATGAGGCGATGGCGGGTCGACGACCGACCAAGACAGAGGGATGAGGGAGCCCGCTGCACCTGGTAGGCTGACAGGCAATGGTGGAGACAAGGGAGCCAGGAGCTGGGGCGGAGCCGCTGGGTCGGAGGGCTGGGGTGGAGTCCAGGATTCGGAGGCTGGAGGCGGAGACAAGGGATCCTCCAGCCACGACACCGATGGAAACTGGCAGACCCGCAGCAAGCCCACTGAACAGATGGTGGGCTGAGGGTGAGCAGAGGGGCTGTCAGGAGACAGAGGTGGCATGGCTGAGGCAGGGAAGAGTGGATGAGGCAAGAGAGGGAGGGAGAGAGGGAAATCCAGGCAGGCAGACAGGTCAGGGCGGACAGAGGGTTCAGGGTAAACTGATAGTTCGGACGATGGTGGGATTAAAGGGGGCATGTCTGCATATATATCTTCAAAGTTTATCAGGTCCTTTAGTCTCAGTTCCAAGATCAGCTCACCCTCAGCGGAGGTGCAGTGGGCGGGACCTTCCTCGGCATCCTCGTGCTCCACTGAGAATTCCTCCATCGCGAGCAATGTTGCCAGCTCTCACACCTGGTTGGATGTGATGGGCTCAGGCTCCGGGGCAATCCTCAGCTCTGTCGCTCCATTGGCTCGTTGGTCGGGTTGGGCTTAGGCTCTTCGGTCGCGTTGGGCTCGGGCTCATGCTTCGCAAATCGGGGGGGATGGTAGGCTGGGCTCTGGGTCTGGCTGCAAGACGTCTGCGAGGTGTGGCTGGATGCTGATGTTACAGTCTACATATACACTTCGTCCACCGTCCAGTGTGGATCCATTCACCCACAGCGTGAAATTGATGTAGTCCTTCAGGGTCCAGTGCTGATCTCCCATGGGCAGGATGAAGCGGATGTCGTCGTCCAGACCACACCAAAATCCCTCCTTCAAGCAGACGTTGTCGCAGCTGGCACGGTGGCAGGTGTTAAGAAATTCCTCCACATAGTCCTCCAGATTACGTCCGTTTTGAAATATAAAAACAGTGATCCCGTCAATCATAGTGTTGTCCCTCCTTGGGGCAATGTTAATGGATGTGATATCCATGAGCAAACAAAGCCAAAAAAAAAAAAAAAAACAGGACAAAAAAAATGAAAAACAAAAAGCGGGAAAACACGCCGCTTAACTTTTTAAGGTTCGGTCTTCTGTCACAACACATGATATACAAGGCGCAACACGAAGATGAAACGTAATGAAAAGTCTTCAATATAATCCACACAGGTAAAGCCACAAAAGGTAGGTAGGAACACAATATTCATTGACAAGACCGGACACCAAACGTCAAACTGAATACAACTTATAAAGATAAGCTAATGATAGACAGACAGGTGCAGGTGAATAACTAATAATGACAATAACAAGGACAGGAACAGGAACACCATATATGGGCACATGAGGGAAAAACCAATACAAAATAGTCCAGGGGTGTGACAGGTGTGACAGACTTTTTAAGACCTTCTTATATGAAATTTAAGACCTAAACCTGTAATGGAGATACACATATTACATACATATATATAATATTGAATGTGTTCAATGTAAAAAGAAAACTAAATTTCATCGCTGTCATAAACTATATTTGAAGAGTTCAGATGCAAAACCAGCTAAATCCATCTGACATCTTTCTTTAAAAAATGCGTTTTTATCATGCTCAGATGGTTTTTATGTAAGTACCGGTACTTCTGATTGGGCTAAGGCTGGTATTTTAGCGAGTTTGAAAAAATTGATGGACATATAATATCTGTCGAGAGCATTCACTCAGCATCATTATCTCATTTTTGAACGAGATGGCTTATAGCTGGTTTTGCATCTGAACTCTTCATTTATTACTGCTATACAGTGAACTTTTCATATCAGCAGATGATATTCCACACAAAATATCCCATAAAAAGGACCACATCACCAAGATTTTTGGTGGTGTAAACAATTTATTCTGAAGCAATATTTTCATTAGTGTTCTATCAGCTTTTACATACTTAAATCTGCATATTTTTATTTACCTTCATAAAGGCCTATTTTTTAAACTTTTGAAATTTATGCATCACCTTTCATGTCAAATTATTACAATTTATCAATAAATTCTACAGGGCTGTTACCAGTCAGATTAAATGTACTGAACTATATCATGTTAGAAATAAACTTTTCATTTTGAATGTTTACCTCAGTGTATTTCTCCTGAGTCTCTTTATGTGTGCTGTTACGTTCATTTGTTTTGAAGTCTCTCACAAAGAGACAGGCAATTTTGACATCTGTGCGATTTTGATACCAGAAATACACTATGCATTATCAATCGCTGTTTACGTTGAATGTATTAAAATAAGAAGAATCGTTCTTGCGTTTAGATGCTTAGTTGGTTATTTTTTGTCACTTATGTTTTAATCAGGCTGTTTGTCTGGTCAGGCAAGTAAAAAAAAAAAAAAAAAACATTTTAAACTAACTCTGGAGGCTGGAGGTCACCTAGCTGTAGCTTGACCTATATTTATTATTATCATTATTATTATTATTATTATTATTATTATTATTATTATTATTGAGAACATTACATACAGAAAAAGGTAGTTTGACCTGTATTCTGCTACTGCGATTCTGTCTGATGACACAGTGACTAAAAGAGAGAGAGAGAGAGAGAGAGAGATCTTCAGTCTGTCCAATAATTGTAAACACTGATTAGATCCGTCAGAATAAAGATATTTTACCGGTAATGTGACCAAAAAAATTTAAGTCCCATCAAATCTGAATTTGAGACATTTTAAGACTTTTTAAAGCCTTTTATTAGGAAAATGTTATTTTAAACAATTTAAGACTTTTTAAGGACCTGCGTGCAACCTGCATGAATTATAGGTTGGTCTTTAGAAAGCTTCTTGACAAATAACATATACTGTACGTTCAGGTTGAGAAATGTTTCCATGAGATAGTAATTTCCTTCTTGGTAATTAGGGAGAAAGGCTTACAACCTAAAAAACATCAGTGAGTTCCAGAGATCTTTAAGAGATGCAAATTTGTCAACATTTCATTCCAAAATGGAGGTCCCTGTTGCTTCTCTCTCTTTAGCTAAAGGAATGTAAAACGAAATTTAAATGCCCAGAAGCTGCATCTAAGGCTTCAATTCTTGAATCCAAAGCCTTTATTACCATATGTTGAACAGAAATAGGGCTATGAGTCAAGTATTGAAAGGATGTAATGCCAAAATTCAGAAAATACAGTTAGAGCCTCTAGCTTTTTATTGAAGAACACTAACTCCTACCTGAAATAATTATGAACTGTTTCTAATAAATGCGGTTCTCCAGATTGTCAGGATTGTGTTCTGTTTAGTCTTGTGTTTCCTAGTGTTTTTTCCCTTCTGTTTCTAGTGTATTTGGTTTAGTCCGTGTCTTCCCCCTAGGTTTTGATTATGTTGGTTTAGTCTTGCCCATATTTGTACTTCCCCTCGTTTGCTCTTTTGTGACCACTCCCCTGTTTCTGTGTATTTAAGTTTGGTTGTTCCCCTGGTCTTTGTCGGTTATTGTATTGTTTCACAGTGTTTTCTTCGTGGTTGCTTTTCCCTGCTTTTGGTCTTCGTGTTTTGTTCTTTTTGTATTGTTTAAATAAACATGCAATTATTGGATATCCGCTTTTCTCCTGCGTGATTCCCTGCACACGACGACTTACCCGTGACACAGATATGGATGCACAAAGCCAGTTTCTAAGACTGATAGAAAACAACATGGCATCAAGCTGGTTAAGTGAAGGAACACTTTACCCAAAAACAAAAAAAAAATCTGCCAACCTTTACTCTTCATGTTATTCTAAACCTGTATTAGTTTCCTTGTGTGTATAAAAGACTATTTATTGGAAGTATGTTCAACAAAATAAAATTGAATGAGGGCCAGGGATGTCAAGTTTTAAAGTGACCGGTTTGAGTACTTCATTTAATAAGTTCAACTCACTGACTCAGTCAGTAACTCTCGGTCACAACGGTTAACAACCAGCAGGAGCAGAAGATCTGCAATTGTTGTCTCGTTTTATCTTTTCAAAATGCTAGTAGCCTACAGTTTGTGCTACACATGCTGTTCATTTCTACCCAGTTCTGCGATTTGTGTGTTGAACTTCATGCTAGTACTCAGGCCAGCAAATGATATAAATTATAGGTGTTGCATAAAAGACTGAATGAAGAAACATCAAATTACCCTTGTTTTAGGCATGTATTTCTTTCGGAACCCTCAAAAACGTAAACCACTAAATCAGAATACATACTGACACATGCTGCCTCCAGGCATATATTTATCATTCATAGCCTTAGCAAACATATTCTGTAAAATTGAATTTCATCCAATATTTCTTTGCGCAAACTATACATCACTGTTCCCTTAATCCAATAAGTATTACAATACTTACACAAACTCTCCTTACAGTAGACACACTGCTTTGTGTAAACCAATTTACCAACAAAGCCTATGTGAGAGATGCTGCTCCACAGTGCTGCATTAAAATAATGAGGGTGGTTTAGGCATTTTGGAGTGAGACTGGAGCTACAGCAGATAAATGAAAATCCATTTCAGAACAGAATAATGAGTATATGCCATGATCATCTTAGAAGCTGTCTAAGAGGAGAACCATGCTCAAATTTGAATTGGGTTATATAGGCTGCACTTAAAAAAAATAATAATCAAATAGAAATATTCAAAAATAGCAGACATGTTAAAGCATTGGTAATTACATACATGATGTTTGCATATCAAGTTCCAGAGATCTTTAAGAGATGCAAATTTGTCAACATTTCATTCCAAAATGGAGGTCCCTGTTGCTTCTCTCTCTTTAGCTAAAGGAATGTAAAACGAAATTTAAATGCCCAGAAGCTGCATCTAAGGCCTCAATTCTTGAATCCAAAGCCTTTATTACCATATGTTGACCAGAAATAGGGCTATGAGTCAAGTATTGAAAGGATGTAATGCCAAAATTCAGAAAATACAGTTAGAGCCTCTAGCTTTTTATTGAAGAACACTAACTCCTACCTGAAATAATTATGAACTGTTGCTAATAAATGCGGTTCTCCAGATTGTCAGGATTGTGTTCTGTTTAGTCTTGTGTTTCCTAGTGTTTTTTCCCTTCTGTTTCTAGTGTATTTGGTTTAGTCCGTGTCTTCCCCCTAGGTTTTGATTATGTTGGTTTAGTCTTGCCCATATTTGTACTTCCCCTCGTTTGCTCTTTTGTGACCACTCCCCTGTTTCTGTGTATTTAAGTTTGGTTGTTCCCCTGGTCTTTGTCGGTTATTGTATTGTTTCACAGTGTTTTCTTCGTGGTTGCTTTTCCCTGCTTTTGGTCTTCGTGTTTTGTTCTTTTTGTATTGTTTAAATAAACATGCAATTATTGGATATCCGCTCTTCTCCTGCGTGATTCCCTGCACACGACGACTTACCCGTGACACAGATATGGATGCACAAAGCCAGTTTCTAAGACTGATAGAAAACAACATGGCATCAAGCTGCTTGTCAAGTGAAGGAACACTTTACCCAAAAACAAAAAAAAATTCTGCCAACCTTTACTCTTCATGTTATCCATAAAGCATTGGTAATTACATACATGATGTTTGCATATCAAATGAAATGGCCACAACTCATGCTTTTGACCAACAAAATGAAGAAGTGTCTGAGTAAATATTTTATAAATGAATGCTTTCCAAAAAAGTGATTTTTAAAACATTTTTAAATCTAAAATTATTCACTGCACTATTTATTCATTTATTTTCGATTTATTTTTAAATTACTGCAATTGCCTTAACTTTAATTATTATTTTGATTTGAACAGAAATAATTTAGGCGCAACAGGCTCTGAAAAAGTTTTTTGGAAGAGAAAACTTCTACACGCTTTAATTGCATTCAGAGTAATTTTGCTTAAGACGCAATGCAAATGATGCATCCAAATGTACTAATTCAATTTCATTAGCAACGCTTAATTGACCGGGTTGAGTTGGAATTCTGCCCGGCTGATATCATTTTATACTCAGCTTCCATAAAACTCATAACACGGCACAGGTTCCCGTGAGAGAGCTTCACACATGCTCTCTAAAGCTCAAAGCTACAAAGCTACTTTGCCATTCCACTGTTTAATTTGCCTTTTCAGTATGCCAGTCAGTGGGTGGCTGAGCCTTAGAAAGGAGAGCAAATTCACTGCTTCCTGTGAAGTTTCCCAATGCCCATTATACATTCTGATTCATGATCACTAATTAACTGATTTAGACTTTACATGTTCATGTGATCTACAAGGAGTGTGGAAAAGGATAGACACATTTGCCTTAATGAAGGCACTCAAGCATGTGGCTTGAATCGAACTCAGAGTTCCCCCTATGGAATAAACAAATTTGCTGTGTTGGAGGAATTGTGTGAGAATGATCAGAAGTAATGTAGGTTTATAATGTTCCCGTAGAGCATGGATATAATAAGGTCATGGGTTTGATTCCCAGAGAATGTGTAATAAAATGAATAAATGGTAAATGTAGTGCAATTCATCACATTAACTATGGACACATTCCATTAATGTCTGACAACCCAGCCTGAGCCCTACAGACAGCCCAGTAGCTTCCACTAGCTCAGCATAGAGGTCAACGCAACTCAATCACAGCAGGAGCTGAAGTCCATCTTCTCACACTTTGATGTTATAGGGAACACAGGAATCTGTGCTTGATCTAATGCTTTGAGCTTTTCAAAGATGTTCAAGAAAATGTCAGTTTCGTTTAAAATCCAAATATGCATAATAAGGAGCAAAGTACAAAATGCTTGAGGTGCAAAGATGCGGTGCTGTTTCAAAACAGATGTTTTTTCAATTCGGTTCATCTGACATCATTGTGATCAATATCCCCTGCGGAAAAAGTATGAAACTGAAACACCACACTTTCACTTTGGAAAACAAAAGCCTCCTATTGACTTTGTTGTATGATTTATTGCTAGAAATTAATCTGTAAATCTCAGCGCGCTTATGAACTTTTTTTCTTTTTTTCTTCATTCACACTGCTAAATACCGTTGTCACTCCTTATGAGCACTTTCTTGCAGGTTCTGTTCATGGAGTTTGGTTGCTTACGAGACTGATCAAACAGTAGGAAGAACACAATTTTTATTATATCCACGTATTGTGTACAGAATCGAACTGAACAGCTAGTTGTTAATGCACTGACGCCACTCTCTTTAGAGCACTGACAGCTCATCTGAGATACGGAGCTAGAAAATCACAGAAACAGAAATACGTGTCTTGACTTTGTAGTATGGATGCTTCCGTCAGCCCTGTGGTTTTGGAGTCTGCAATCTATGTATTACAACTGAAAAGTGAAAGCAGTTTGAAATACAGCATCTAGCAAGTACTTTGTTTTTAAAGTGGGGCTGGGTGATAAACAATATCATAATGAGATATGATAAATTTTTTGGTGATAATGATGATAAGCTGTTGACATTTTTACTCTACATAGATTCACTCTGCAGTTCAGTCTGCAGGTTTTGGCCTGCACGTCACAGTACATGGCCATTTCCAAACACAAAGTTTGAGCTGCTGTAAAGGAAGCTCTAGAAAAGAGGGCTGTCAAGGGAAACAAAAGCAAAACTGAACATGTGAATTTCCAAAGCTGAGGACATTGTTTTAAAAAAAGTTATATGTACATGTATCGGTATCAGTTACAGTACAAGTTGGCGGTTTGAGTTTCTTAAAGCGATACCCTTACGAAAAAGAAGTTTATTCAAGTGTGCTATTAGTATACTTCTTTTAAACTAAAAATAGGACAGTATACTTTCAGGCTACTTTTCTAGTACTTCTCAGAAACATGCTTTATGTACTTCTCAGAAATATACTTAAAATGACATTTAAGTAAAATTGACTTACACTTAGAAAAAGTCTAAATATATTTAAACTATACTATAAGCTCAGAGAATCCATGTTTTCATTGTTATATGGCAGGGGGCACTATTACACATCTTCTATACATAATTTCCAAAACACAAGTGAAGAAGAAACTGAAACAACGGATGCTTCCACATGTAATCTAACGCGATCATCGGACATAAAAAAATCATCAAATGTGTGTAACATTATGGAATAAAATGTCGACTCATGAAGAGGTAGTACTGACTGTCAAGCTTTGGGGTGTTGATCAGTTCCATCTACATTTTGATTATCATTCTGAATTCAGTTCAGTCTTTTTTAGTGTTTTGTTCAAAATATTGTTCAATTATTTCTTTCTTTCTTTTTCTTTCCTTTTTTTTTTTTTTGAAACTTTAACCACATTCAAGTGTTTATAAAAAAAAGAATGCATGAAGCTAGAATAAAGGTTGATGCCCTGTTCTGTCTTTTGATGTTTTATATATTCATATAACAATATATATATATATATATATATATATAATATATATATATATAATACCTAAATAGGTATTTATAGTCTTTGGAAAACTTTTGTAGTTTTTAAACACATTCAAATGCACAAATTCATATTATTTCTTATTTACATGTAATACAGGGATTCACAAACTTTATTTATTTATTTTATTTTTTTGTATTTAAAGCTCATAATGTATTTATTTAAAGTCCCCCTGAGATTTTAAAATAAATAGTTTATTAAATAAGTATCACATTTGCATGCTCACGATTCTCTGATGTTGATTAATGGTCACATGACATGCAGGTAAACAACTAAAATATTATTTTTTTAGCATGTTTTAATCTGATTGATGCTATTTTAAAATGATGAATTTTAATTTTATATTTGTATGATTTAATTAATTATTAGCTTTTCATTAAACTCATAAACTGCATTTCTTTACAAACCCCAGTTTGGGAAACCTTGGCATAATGTAATGTTTAATGCACTTCATGTTGTTATTGCAACAAATGGAATGTATTTCTTTGTATTTTTATATCAATATGGTAATAATCGTGTATCCTATTTAAATCAATGTATTAAACAGGTTAGGTCAAACGTAATCCAAAAGTAATCTAAAAGTAATCTGATTATATTACCTAAAATGTGTAATGTAATGGATAACATTACTAACTACTAGGGGTGTGATGAGACACGAGACTGGGTTCACGAGACGAGGTGAGATTTTTAAACTTTTTTAAAGAAATCCTAAATTATGAAATACATAGGGAAAAGTAGTATTTTATTAAACTGAAAAACACAAAATGCATGAGGATTTTGATATGGACTTGTGCTTTATGAAGTTAAACTTCTATTTTAATGAATTATATGCAGTAATAAGCATGTAAACTAAAGCTGCATGTTTCTGGATTAATTGAAAAAAAAAAAAAAAATAGAGATCATGATTCTCTCAGGATTCTGAAGAAAAGAAAGATTAGATTAATCTAAACAAAATAACATAATTTACTAGTGGTATGTATGGAATAAAATTAATGACAAATGTATTTGAAACAAAAAAGCATGTTGAATTGCACTAACTGAAAAAAATGTGCATTGAATTAACAGTGCTTGCATTTAAATGCCTTGTATTTTCAGGGCTTGCATTTTTCGGGTTCTGAAATTTAACATAGTTGTTTATTTAAGCTGTGAATATTCAATTCAAAATATTTCACCCACATTTTCATAACTAAACATTCAAAAATTCATATTCACCTCCTAGAATTCACTTCCCAAATATTCAATCTGTTTAAAAATACGTTGTACAATATTCGAATGGTAGATTTCGGTCCATTCTGGTCCATTTTATTTCACTTTACAAATTCGCGTCAGTGGTTCAAATTTGGCAGAAGATTCGACATTTCACATCCGGGAGCTGCAGGAATAGAAGTAGAACACCGATGCACGATCTCCAGCTGCTGTCAGTTGCTCACCAGCAGGAGGCGCAAGCGGCTGTTGACGAAGGTCAAAGCGAACAGTAGAAGCAGAAGACATTCATTCACAAAAACGGATTTACAGAAATGGAGCAAACCCGATCAATAAAGTGTACTCTGAGATCTGAGGTCTTCTATCACTGCATTAGTTCACCGCGGCGCGTTCCGCGTTTTTGGGGAATCCCGGACTGTGACGTATGAGGGAACCCCCCAGTATTTACAGCACAGACACAACGTCACAAGCCATGATGAAAAGTTAAGGAATATAAGTAACCGAAAGCAATATATGTCTTCATCAGATGTAATGTTGTGTACATTAGCGTCAGGAAAAACAACATAATCTCATTTGCGTTAGAGAAAGCTGCTTACATGTAGTCTACGGGGAAACAAGTACCCAGCTAACAATTTTTGGTTCCCAGAACGTTCTGGGAACGTTAGGTTTTGGTTCTCAGAATGTTCCCTAGAACGTTCCCTGTTGGTTAGCCAGGAAAGTTTTCTTAACGTAAATAGAACGTTGCCTATAGGTTAGGGGAACGTTCTGGGAACCTATCGGGTACGTTCCGGGAACTTTCCCGCAACGTTCTGAGAATGTTCCCGGAACGTTCCCTGTAGGTTCCCAGAACGTTCTCCTAACCTCTTCACTCCGATACCGCTGCCGTATGTCAGCACTCCCGCGTCCCGCGTCCCGTAAGCAGCATGGAAGACGGACAGATGTGGACCTCATAATCACTACTACAAACCATGTCTTGTTTTAAACCATTGTTTTAGCCTTACAGATATTTAGAGCACATTTAACCATCACAAGGAGCATTAAATGAGATTAAAAATCCTTTAATATGCTAGATTTGTTTTATTCGTTAATATATAAGATTAGAAGTACCACAAACCAGATTTTGTTTATTAAAGCACCAAATAACATTGACTTCAACAAAGTATTGGATTTTAAAAATGTGAATGTTATTTTTACAGACATTGAAAACGAATAGCATTTATTTGACTTTACTTAGAATAATATTACATTCGTTTCTTACCACTGAATTAACGATGATGTGCTTCTCTCTTTTGGTCAGTACACAAAAACTTCTCCGTTAACATCATGTTCTCTTCAATTAGACGTGTTAAATTTCCCTGAAATCACAATATTTACCCTCGTATATATATATATATATATATATATATATATATATATTAATTATAAGTAATTATTCATTAAAGAGATCAATCAACGAATGTTAGTCAGTCAGTAAAACGAAATGTCCGTTAATTTTTAAATTACGCGAGTGCGCGGCTTTCTGTGGAAGGCAGGATTAAGCGCGTGCTGGAGAAGCGCGTGCAGATCAGAGGCGAGCAGAAAAGAAATATACAAACAAACCCAGTGTTAATAATATGATTTTCTGACTACGCTTAACCTAGGCTTAATTTTAGCTATAAAATCGGAATTATATTATCATTATAATGCGATTTGACCACTTTGATGTCTACACTTCATTAAACGCTTATTTCAGACATGAAATTCTGCAAAAAAATAGTTTATGATGAAAAAAGTATACATTTCAGCATTAGAATAATCAGAAAGATCTGCAAAGTTTTTATTAGTTTACATGGATATGACAACTAAAAATGACCTGCCTGCAGGTTGTAAAAATGCAATCTAAAATTAACCTGCAGGGAACGTTCCGGGAACATTCTGGGAAGGTTCTTTTTAGGTTATAAAATTAAAGGAGAGGTCCGGTGTGATATTGACCTAAAGTGTATTGAATCATGATACCGAGTGTGAACTAACCTTGCATATCTCATCTCGGCTTGTCCACTCCAGTCCGAAATCTGGGGTCAGTTAGCCGATGCTAACAACAGGTTGTCGATGAGAGTAAATGGGGCATCGGGCTAGCCATGTAAATAAATCACTGTTTTACACCATTTACGAGGCACAAAGTAGCTCCACACTTCATTGGTAGACTTCCAAGGGCCCTGGCATTTAAAACGAGACATTGAGAACTCAGAATAACCACCGGTAGTTTATTTACAAGAAGACTTATACAAACAGTACCTGCAAGAAAATGACGGGCCGCCGCCATCTTCAATGTAGTCACGATAAGTTGAGTGTCGAGCAGGAACGAAACTACAACCTGATAACTCAAATGTTTCATCCTCGTCTTCATAAAACTCAGTAGCTTCATCGTCCGACATCCTTGCAATTGCCAACTGTCTGCACTAACTCCAGTCCAAAACAAACGCGAGGACTCACGTGACTTATCAGGTTGTAGTTTCGTTCCTGCTCGACACTCAACTTATCGTGACTACATTGAAGATGGCGGCGGCCCGTCATTTTCTTGCAGGTACTGTTTGTATAAGTCTTCTTGTAAATAAACTACCGGTGGTTATTCTGAGTTCTCAATGTCTCGTTTTAAATGCCAGGGCCCTTGGAAGTCTACCAATGAAGTGTGGAGCTACTTTGTGCCTCGTAAATGGTGTAAAACAGTGATTTATTTACATGGCTAGCCCGATGCCCCATTTACTCTCATCGACAACCTGTTGTTAGCATCGGCTAACTGACCCCAGATTTCGGACTGGAGTGGACAAGCCGAGATGAGATATGCAAGGTTAGTTCACACTCGGTATCATGATTCAATACACTTTAGGTCAATATCACACCGGACCTCTCCTTTAAACCAAAAAATAACCTGCAGGGAACGTTCTGGGAACGTTCCCTGTAGGTTATTAAAAAGAGAACCTATAGGAAACGTTCCTAGAACGTTCTCATTTGGTTCCCAAAAAATAACCAAACGGGAACCATAGGGGAACGTTAGGGGAACGTTCTGTGTTTGCTGGGTAGCAGCTAAAATGTTAAATTACACGTAAACACAATCAGCTTTTCCGCATATTGATACTGGCCCTGATAATCATAACTTCTGTTTAGCGCTTGCTCCATTTCTGCAAATCCATTTTTCTGAATGAATGACTTGCCTTACTACTGTTCACTTTGGCCTTCATCAACACCCGCTTGCGCCTCCTGCTGGTGAGCGACTGACAGCAGCTGGAGATCGTGCATCAGTGCTCTTGTCCTATTCCTGCAGTTCCCGGATGTGAAATGCCGAATTTTCTGTCGAATTTGAACCACTGAATTTGTGGAAGCGAATTTGTAAAGTGAAATAAAATGGACCGAAATTTACCTGTACGAATATTGTACAACGTATTTTTAAACAGATTGAACATTTGAGAAGTGAATTCTGGAGGGTGAATACTAATTTTTGATTTTTTTAGTTATGAAAATGTGGGCAAAATATTTTGAATTGATTCACAGCTTAAATAAACAACTACATTAAATTTCAGGACCTAAAAATTCAATTAATCAATGATAAACACTTTTTTAAACGTGCAGTTGCGGTCACCTCCTGGCAGAAGTGGATAAGCACTACAAAACATACAAGTCTTAAGATACTTTCGTTTTGATCGCTACTGTAGACAATACGTGTTTATAACCAAACTAAACTTTTAGCTCAGTACTTCTGTTATTTAAATGTCTGTAACACAGAAATAACGATCATTATGTGGTTGAAAAGACTGATTGTGTTGCATCAGCAGCAGCACAAATGCAAATTTTATTGTCTTTAACACCTGTTTCACATCGTGAGCGTCAGTAATAGACACCTCTGAATCCTTGTAATTTAGGAATAAGATTGCGTGGCTGTTTGAATAGAGATAGCGATCTTTTAACGATTAATCATGCAGCTCTAATGTAAACTTTTGCAACGATATAGTCACGTTCTCGCGAGACCAGTCATATCTCACGATACATATCGGATCTCGTCGCATCCCTACTAACTGCATTTACTACATACAGTAAAGGATTACAATTTGTAAGTAATCTACCCAGCTCTGACAATAGCCTAGTTTCACAGACAGGGCTTAGACTGAGACAGGATTATGCCATAGTTCAATTAAGGCATTTAAGTAATTTTTTTTAAAAACATGCCTTAGAAAAAAAAATCAAAGGGAAAAAAGCCATTTTGAGACAAAGCAAAGGCGTTGATTTATTTTAAGATCAATCAGTGCAAGTTTCTTTCAGTTGAAACAGGTTAGACTTGTGTTTTAGTCTGGGACTAGTCTCAAGCCTTGTCTATGAAACCAGGAGAATATGTATATGCAGAGTGGAACTAAAATAAAGTGATACCAATGATTCTTTCAAGTTGCTGGCATGCATGTTTCTTGTTTACAGCCTTGTCACCCAACCATTAGAAAGATTAGCACTGTCATGCTCAGCAGGTTCAGGAGTGACCGCCATAGTTCTGCAGTTTATGATTGTCACTCACCAAACTTTGTACTTAGTCTTGCCGTATTTGCTTAAACAACATGTTAGTGAAAATTGTTACTTGGCTTAAAAGAGTATGTATTTATTTATTTAAACAGTCTAAAAACAGTTATTCAGAAGCAAAATGTGTTAAGATGCCCATTACTCTTACCAACAAGTGGTTCCTGAGGTAAACAGACAAATGCACCAATTGTTTTGTTGCACTGCTGGGTGCTTTTCTTCAGAGGCAGATGGGACAAATGTGCACTTGGGTAATTGCAAGAAAAAAAAACACTTGTTCCTACTTCAGAATATATCGTCATTGTCATCAATGCAGCTGAAGTTTTTTGGCCAGCAGCCGGTGCTTGTTAAATTTCCTGTGCACGTTTTCACTCTCACTTCCGCACTCACTCACATTCATGATCTTTAACCAAAAACCAAAGCACGAAAAATTGGAACAAATTAGCTCAATGCTTGTGAACAGAACTCCTTTCGTCCAGCTCCTTTCTGTCAGTGCTGCCGGTTCCAGAAAAAGGAAACTGACATGAAGGAAACAACACTTTATCATATTCCTATCTATTTTAAATGTTTAAAAAGTGGAGAGAGTGCTTCACACTTGAAGTGGCTGGTTGAGGGTAATGGCATATGACAGGCTTCGACAGCTGCCTGATTCTTATCTTTAGCTGAAGACACTGTAAGTAAATTAGTTTTAATGCAATCTGTATTCTTTGCCACTCTTCTTTCTTTCTCTCTCTTTTCTTTTTTTTTCTGCATAGTTAGATAGCAGATCATAATAACCTCATAGGGGTTTCCTTTCATCTGTGGTACAGAGTTGCAAAAGCCTTTGAATGAGAAACTTTGCATCTTTGACATATAATAAGCCTTATCATCTAATCTCCTCCACCCTTTTATCATTTTTAGAACTTTATGTATTTATAATACAGCTAGTGTGATTAAACCTCTGCAGAAGATCCAGATCATGGAAGGACATCTCGTTTTTAATCAGCCAAAGCAGGTCTATGCAATAACTCTCTTGGTCCCACTCTTCTGCTGTCTACCTCTAACAGCCTGAATTAAATTGAGCGTTCTGAAGTTGATGTTCAGGACTGCTGCTGGATCTACTGCAACACACTCCTATAGGATCACATCACTTTGTGGTGAGTAAGTGAACAGCACCTGGTGGATCCATCACAAGGTACAAAATTGCTTTCAGACGCTTTACTTTCTGTTTCCCCGTGGTGGAACGAGCTTCTTACATCCACCTGGTCTGCTCAGACTTTAAAAAAAAATAAAAAATCTGAAGGCTGTGTCACAACCATAAACAAATTCTGTGTCATTCTATATTACAGTATAAATATAGTATACTGATAAGCAATTTGGAACTGCTGCTGCCATAACATAACACTTTATCTTGTATCTTACATGAGAATAAACAACATAAGATCAAGATCAAGCATATTAATAGACTTCATTTGTTAGTGTCTTTATACTCTCTCTTCCAAGCTGTGCAACATTTCAGTGCTTAGAGAACAGATGGCTATAGCCACATACTGTACTCATCCATCCCTACAGCAGTAATGAACTTATCGATAACAGTAATTGATTAAATTTAGATAAATTGCAGATAACTGAATCAGTACATAAATAAATTATAAACTAAATATTATAAGTAAAAACAAACATGCACACTCTGTGTGCACTTTAAACACAGCATTATAATACTCTGAATATAGCTGTGAATACTGTGTCTTTTTGATGAAAAAACAAAAATAAAAATAAAATAAAAAATGCTTGTGCTGGCCCTTCATTTGGATGTTGCTTCAGATAAATGATTAAATGCAATGTAAATGTTAATAAGGAAATACAGCACCTTCTGCACCTCAGTGCACAACCCCACTGGCCAGTGGAAAGTGAACCAGCCAAGCAGCAACTCTAAGGTAAAGTAAAATCAACTTTAAAACTCTTTTGGGATTAAAAGCCCATGCCTATTTATTGCAAGCATTACAACAAAGCAGACTGCAGCAGTTTTTCAGGGTCTGATCTGTGCATACACTCGAAAAACTTAAACTATGATGTACTTTTGTTTTGTTTTTTTACACTTACAAAATACTGAGTAAATATTAAAACTGAAATGTACATGATGTATTAAATGAATAAACATAATATATATATATATATATATTTTTTTTTTTTTGCAGGCGTGTACCATTATATATATATATATATATATATATATATATATATATATATATATATATATATATATATATATATATATATATATATATATATATATAATGGTACACATGCACACATGCAGTTATTGTTTATTGTTAATGTCACTTGACCTGTCCTCTATTCACAGACTCCTAACTCCTAACTACAATAGTAACCACACTAAAATGCCAACATAACAGTAACCCCAATAAATTCCAACATAACAGAAAAATAATACATTTCTATATTAATTCCTTTATCCTATATTAAAAATAATATAATACTTTTGAATAGTGATATGAGCAATTATTTTTTTTTTTAAAACTGAACAGTATCCCCATTCTTAAATATTTTGATAGAAATGTGACACTTTTTTTTTTAGTATCTCCAACTCAACCAATAACTTTAATGATATTCAGTGGTTTATTAAAGTAATATATTGTTTTTTACTTTGCTATTTACAAACCCACATACTATTTTTAGGGTGTACATTGAAAAGTAGTTCATATTTTGAGCTAAGCGTAGGTTGTTTTATATTTTAGACTTTAGACTTTTTCACTCTTGTGTGCCAGAATGAATGAATGAATTAATTAATTAGTTAATTAATTTAATAAGATTTAAGTTTTGAACAACTTTTTGACCCAAGACATGGTTAATATTTCCAGATTAAGTTAAATGATGTTAATAAATTAGATTCAAATGAATCCAAATTAGATTGAGTGCTCACTTATCTGACAGTTTGGCAAACTTCACTGTGTATGCTTTTCCGCACCACCTCAGTCCAGGCGCCAAATTTGCGTTTTTTAAATGGTAGAGATGTGCTGATCTGCACTGCACAACTGTAGTTCTTTAAACCATTCAATTCCTGCTGCCATGATCTCGAGAAAATATATTCAAATACTCAAACATATCTTTAAAAATGCATTTTTAACAGAAAGGAAACATGTATGCACTGAATGAATGAATGAATGAATGAATGAATTTATTTATTTATATGGTGCAGCACTATGTAAGCAAAAGTGGCTCCTAGTTCAAATGTATTGGTTAGTTAATAACACAAGTTTTCATGCAAAACAGTGTTTTAGTTATTCTTGTCAGATTGCATCATTTTATTCTTTATATGTTATGTTTTGTTTTGACGCTCAATTAACAAATAATATAATCAGGTGTCTGACAGAGAGGAAATCTGATGTGTCATATCAAGTTGTAAGCCGATCAGGTTCATGTCTAAAGTTGGCAGATGTTCCTGCGTGTATCAGGATCAGATTGCTGTCTAAAGCTGGATCACTCACTCGAGCTTTCAGCCTGGAGCACAATTTCCTATCAAAGTAAGAAACAAAGTCCCACCTAATCTCAATAATGATCAAGGCTTGGCTGTTTATCTGTCAAGATCCTGAAACGAAAACATCAGTCAAAAGCTTTAGTCAGGTATTATTTGCCCAAAGGAGAAGCGTTGTGTGATATGTGTTAGAATTAGATTTGATTTACAATCCTTTGTCAAATGATGGTTTATCCAGAGTGTCAAATGTAATCTTTTTAACCCACACTGAAGCCAAGGTTACATAATGGAGAGAAAGTGAAGAAAGATTACAGCTAGTTTATTTATTTATTTTTTTTGTCTTAATTACGTGACAATTCATATTCAGTCCCATCAGATGATGACAGTGTATTTAACATTGATAATACAACCGTAACCCAGCATGCCTAATGCATGCAAACTTTCCGCAGACTAGCCACATTAGGACCCGGTTTCTTCTGCATTTAAAATAAATTTAGAGTAAACGTATTTATAATGTGACAAAGGATTTCTATTTCAAATAAAGGCTGCTATTAGAACTTTCTGTTCTATAGAAAGAAATTCTAATAAATAAATAAATAAATCAATAAATAAAATTGCACAGTCCATTACAATTTTCAGCTGTTTTCACTAGTAATATAATAAAATGTTTCCTGACCACCATTTTTTTTTTTTTTTTTTTTTACAGGACACAGTATTTACTAAACAGAACCATAGGGGCTTAGACAATTGTAAGATTAATTTCTTTTTCGTAATCATCACTGCCAGGTGGACACGAATATGCACAAATAAAGCCATACTGAAAAATACACATGCACAATTGAGTAATTACCCCAGCTATGGGATCTTCATATACTGAAGCACTGAGTTACTAATTTCTAATTTCAGATTAATTTCAGGCAATATGTGGTACCCAAAAACTGAATAAAGGTGGCCTTGTTTATTAAAAACCCCCAAGAGAAAGACAGAATGTTATATAAGACTTTTTGTAGCTATTTTATTCATGTCTAAACCAAGCTCATTATGCAGGTCAGCCATTGTATTTCAAGAAACATGAGACCCATGCATGCTCAACAAAACTGTTGCTACCAAATTTGAAAGTAAGCCAAGTTGAATAAATTAGAACTTACGATCTTAAAGATCTTAAAAATATATATATAAATTAAAAAGGCTACATTTTTGTATAATCACCTGCTTCTTAAAAGGTACAGTCCACACAAAAAATGTAAATTTCCTGTTTATTTACTCAGCCTTAGGCCATCCAAGATGTGGCTGACTTTTTATTAGGTGACTGTAAAGATGGTTTTTAGCTGAAACCATGTTCCTTGGTTAATCAAAAAAGCACATATAGTCAAGACAAAATGAATAGCCCTGACTCTTATGACCTATACTGTATTGAGGTCTTATGAAGCGAAATTATCTGTCTGTGCAATAAACTGAACATTTTTTTTTTTTTTTACAATATTATTACCTGTAATCCATAGCTTCAGCCAAATGTCTGAGGAGGTATCAATCGAGAACGAAAGGTTCATGAATGAATCATTCTTATGAACCGGTTCTTGTTAGTGAACTGGATGAATCGGTTCACCAAATCGGACTGAACCTTCTGAAGTTTGCAGTCCGAGCCAGCACAGATCTACAAGTTTCTCAATCAAAAGTCACTTTCAGCCTTGCTCTTTTCACTTAATAAGACCTCTATGTATCATCAGGATCCATACGTACTCATTTTGTCTCATCTGTATATGCTTTCTTTTGACTCTCAAGTAGCTGCTGACGCATTTGATGAACCACCAAGGACCATGGTTTCAAATAAAAATCTTCTTTACTGTTTTACTGAAGAAAAAAATACCTACATCTTGGATGGTCTGAGGGGAAATACATTATCAGGGAATTTTCGTTTTGGGAAGAACTATCCCTTCAAAGTTTGCCTGTTATGGTCATGGACATCTCAGTTTTATCGAAGGTCAGAATAATAAAATCTGTTGAAGAATCACATTCAAGAAATATATACATATTTTTCCATTAATTATTTATTGTACTAACAGTAAAATGGTTATTGGTGTTATCCCTTTAAGTTTAAAAGCTTTAGTGCATGTTTACTGTTTTGTGCTCTAGCGAAGTATGGAATGAAACAAGGATAGTAAATTAAACAAGGAGAGTAAATGATGATAGAATTATTTTATTTTTAGTGAAATAATCTCTTAATTAAATTGACAAGACAGTGTCAAATCCCTGCACCAGAACAAGATGCAGAAAATGCCCTTCACTTGTTCTGCTCTATAACTTCCAACATTTTCACCAAAGGTGTTTACTTCATCTTGCTACTGCAACAGTAGAGGCTCTGTAACTATTTTCTGCTGCTTCTTTCTCAACCTTCACAATTTCAGTGGGCAAAACCCAGTAGGGAAGATGTTTTACATGTTTAAAAAATGCAATTAGAGTTTGAGGAGATCAGAGAAAAGAGAAAGTGAGAAAATAAAAGTCAAGCTCTATGTGAGATAGAGTGAAAAAGGACTAGGTTTTCTAAAGTGCTTATGTTCTGCACAGCATTCAATAAGGAAAGCACCACACAGGCTATTGTAATCCGTCTGAGGTTAGAACGGAAACGCTTTCAAACATTCACGCTCTCTCTCCCATCACGCTGATGCATAAATAAAAGACGTTGTTTTATGTTTACACAGAACTAGCATAAGATAAGACTCCAGCAGGACTCCTCAGCAAACTTATGGCTAGCTTTGAGGTCTGTTCAGTGGTCTCTTGACAAGATGAGAGTAGAAACGTGGAAAGAAACAGGAAGAAACAAAAGGAAAAAAAAAAAAAAAATAAAATAACATGAAGAAGTATTGTCTTTGGATGCATAATTTATTGAATATACCTGCTCCTTTGCCTAGATGTGCTTTAAAATTAATATCAAAGCCATGGACCTATGGAAGATGACAGGTGATGCTCTATCGTGTGAGAAGAGGCCTTTTCCATTTATTAAAAAGACGTCACTACAAAGGTGCAATATCAGCCTTTCATCCTAAGTAAAAAGCATGGTGAAATTGAGAAATCACAAACTTTCCAGTGCTATACAAATGTTGAAAAGAAGGAATGACTTTGAATCATGTAAAAGTTCATCTATTTCAAAAGCAGACAATATCAGAGTAGTTGCCTTATCTGAAGTTATGTTTACAAAATAATACTGTGTTTCCAGCAAATGCAAGCATACACAAAATATGAATGAATATATAGAAATTTCCAATGGAATCAAGCATTTTACAATATTTAACGTCAAACATTCATGTAATGGTTGGAAATTAATATTGTGTTATGGCATATGCTTATGCATACTTCTGCCTAAGCCTTTATAATAGCAGATGTAAGCATTACCTTTACATTTTATCAATACCAGTGAATTTGAAATAATTTGTAGGCAGCAACAACAACACACATGATGTTAATGAGATAGTTCTGGTAGTTCTGAAAATTCTACTACCATTTATTAATCCTCAAGTTGTTTCAAACCTGTATGAATTTCTTTCTTTTGCTGAACACAAAAGAAGATATTTTGAAGAATGTGGGTAACCAAAAAGTTCTGGTCTCTACTGACTTCCATAGAAACGAACAAAAGTTTGGCAAATGATAATGACTAAATTGACCTATCGGCAAGGCCCGCCCCCCTTAGTTACTGTTGCTCACTTGGAAAAACAAACAGAGTTGCCAGTGACAGCTGTTAGTGTGAAAACCTTGTCCCAAGATGTTTTTGATACATTTTGGACACAGAAGGACCACCTCTCCTTGAGGAGCATTCAAGTGGGACTTAAATATGCAAGCAGGAGAAGCTTTATGTTACAGTCATCATGACTGCAGATGACAGCATCCAGAATCAACACTGTTGATGTACTGTAGCATAAGATTAAATTAATTTAGATTTAACCAGTTTAATATGAAGAGGCACTGAAATGTAAACCTTTGTTTATGTGTTTTTGACCTACATTGTACATTACGTGAGAACAGTTAGCTATTCAGGTTTGTACATTAGCATGGACTCACCAAGTTACAAGTAAAATTAGCTAGCTTTAGCCAGAGATACCTGTTTGAGCAGATGAAACTTGTAACTTAATGAGAGTAAGACAACCAGAAAATGAACACTGAATAATAAAATAAATTCCAAATTCCATTGCCAATCCTCTTAGGATACCTGGAATTAGTGTTGCAAGTGCCCCAGGCACATCGTTTTACCATTTTTGTAGCATAAACACCACCAAATCGATGAGAACTTTGGATCTTCCGGTCTTTCTCTATGGCACTGTCACATAAAATACATGTTTTACCGCTCTATTTATTACAATGATTTAATGTATTATTGAGTTTTAAGTGTTTTATATGTTTTATATGTTTTTTAGTCCATTTTATTCCTCTTAACATTTTAAGTGTGTGCATGTCTTTAAGAAATGTATGGTTGGCCTGTCATGTGACTAGACACATGACAGGAAGCAGGAAATACAACTGAATAAGAGAGCAGCATGACACACAAACAGGAACAGTCACCAGACTTACCTGGATTGAGAAGTTGCTATTTTTTAGAACTCACCTTTTCCAGATCTTAAAACTTTGGATTACACTTTTTGTGGATTGTATATACACTGGTGGACACTCGCATTGGACTTATCAACACACTGGGATTCTTGGACTGTTTTAGGGTATGGACAAATTAACTGTATTCTTCTTACAGACTGAGTTTACCTGGTTTTATCGTGTTGTTTTAAGTCTTTTATGTGAACATTGTAAATACGTTCCTATAAACCAATTTCCTTTTATGTCTCATTCTTTTAACCGCTAGTCATCTCTTACAGTTAAATCTGACCCCATTTTACTCTTGTAACTCTGCTGATAAGGCAGAGTGTTACACACTGAAACTTAAAGATGTCAGAGTGTTGGTCCCCAGTGCAACTGATATTCAACTGCCATTGGCATATCTGCGTTTGAGGGGAGGGGCTTACCGATAGGTCAGTTATCACCATCCCTTTAAATACCATACTAATCACGATTATGCTACAGATTCTGTCAATACAGCTTAGCCTCTATTGACCATAAAACATTCCGTTAACCTGAGATTTCCCTAAGGGCTCTGTCTGTGTAATATGTAATTTCTCTCAATGAAAAATGTTAACTAGTCATTAGTTATTCAACAAAATGCTAATTTATAAGATTTTCACCATGAAAATATAGCACACATTGAGTCACGCACATGCAAACGTTATTTCTAGGAATGATGGAACATACCTGCATGCTAAGATTTACTCACTAAGATTTGCCCTGCAGTTCAAAAGTTTGGTATCAAAAAGACTTACCAAATAAAAAAGTGCTTTTTAAGAATCGTTTACTCTTGCTTTGATCACAACCAACCAATATTTAAATTGCTTAAATGCACTTGAATGGTCAGATGTGTGCAACATCTGTTTAGCTATAAAAAAGTCTAGAGGATCGCTTTGTATCTTATTGTGATAAGTGCTATGCAAATAAATTTGACTTGAAGGATCGTCTGACACTGAAGACACTGGAGTAATGGCTGCTGAAGATGCAGCTTTGCCACCACATAAATACATTGCAGACATTAAAATGTATAACAATTATTTTGAATTGTGATAATGTTTTAAAACATACATTACTACTTTACTGTATTTTTATCAAATAAATACAGCCTCGGTCAGCATAAGAGGGAAAGAAAAAAAAATACAATCACCAAACTTTTGAATGGTAGTGTATTTCCAATAGGTTTCAACAAGGAAGTCTATCATACCTGGAGAAAGATATCTATTAGTATTCTCATGCATCTAAACAATAGTTGCAGCAGACAGGGAAAATATGAAATCTATTCATGCACAGGAGTTCTCCAAAACACAGTCAGATATTGATAAAACATCTACCAGGGGTTAGCAACCCACCACTGGTACGCACAGCAAGTAATAGCGAGAGGAAAGAATAGTTGAATAACTGTATATTTTCTTTTGACAACTGTAGTGCCTCACACCTGTCTACATATTCCAATAATCCTTCTACATAGTCAAGCAGCTTGTTTTATTTAGCTATGAGCTCAGCATTAAGCCAAACTCTGTATAGGTAGGCTGTATATTTTTTTTACAGTAGCATGGACAAACCATTGACATGACCCACTGTGCAGCGCAAATCAATTTGGGCAGCTCTGTACGTTTAGTGGGTGCACTTTGTGACAATTCCAGTGGGGCTGAACGGATGACAGCTCACAGTTTGTTCTATTTTATTTGTTCCTTTCAGCTTTCAGCGCACTTGTTTCATTTACCACCATCAATAATGGTTTCAAAACATCATACACAGTCCCTCTTTTCTGGAAATCAAGGTACAGTATGAATGGCTTTCTGGACCATTATAGACCATTATAGAAGATATTTTAATATCACCTACACAGCGTTCTTGCCATTGCTGTGGTTGTGTGAATTTTTTTTTTTTTTTTTTTTTTTTTTTTTTTTCTGTTACCCTTTAATCCAAATACATGCTGCTTTTTGTTGTGTATCATATATCTTGTGGTGCAGAGTTTTGTATTGTATTGGGCTGCCACATAATTTGCATGGATTTTGTATTGTGTTATATGATGCATTGTTTTACCACCCCATTTGTCTATGTGCTGCTTTTGTCTCTGCACCCAAAATCTAACCTGGCCCACAGTAATTCACAACAACACAACAGATGTTTCTGCTCCATTAAATGTTATTAACACCTGTTTAACTGCTCAACATGCATAAAGTAAGCATTTGTTTATGAGTGAGGTGATGTAGACAGGGTTGGATATAGCATTGCCACACTTCTTTTTTAAATGAAACTGTCACGCTGGCTTGAAAGGTGTGTCAGCATCCTAAAAGAATAGCATGCCCCGCAGTGTTTAGCAAAACACACACGCCACAAACCAATCACTGTTTTCTCTCTGGTGTTTGGTCTAACTTCTCTCTCACTGGTTGATCTAATTGCCAAGATGAAATGCATCAATTTCCTGCAGGAATTGAAAACGCAGTTTTAAATCTTTTCATGCATTCTCCAATCCCGCCTCCGTCTAAAAGCTTCTAAAGTCTGTGTGTTTGGGAAATATTAAGAATACGTTTCAATGTATTACAAAAGTTCAAGGCTTTTTGGAGATTAGCTTCTTTGAGGTTTAATTGAGAACTTATCTAAAAAAAAAAAAAAAAAAAAAAAAAAAAAAAAAAAAATCTCTCATCACAGGTTAAACTCTGGGGAACGAGACTTGCTTAATTCAGCTGTGCTCATGTTTTTGACATTGAAAGGCAAAAGCTGTTGGCTAAAATTGTTTCTTGTGATACACAAACATCTTTCTCAAATGAGCACTCACTTTCTTTTGGTCCAGGGTTATTTTATTACAAGTTAATATGCTACTGTAGTATGTAAGTATGTAGTATTTGATTATCTTTTTTATATTAAAGGGGTCATCGGATACCCATTTTCCACAAGTTGATATGATTCTTTAGGTTCTTAACGCAAAGTCTATAACATGCTTTGGTTAAAATTTCTCAATGGTAGTGTAAAAAGCACCTTTTTTACCTTGCCAAATCAGCTCTGCAAAAATCATTAGTTCTGGTCGATGTTGCTTTAAATGTTAATGAGCTCTGCTCGCCCCGCCCCTCTCTTCTCTCTGTGGAGTGATGAGCCTGTTTACTTTAGCCGTGTTTAGCCACGTTTAGCCGCTAAACTTGTTAACTAGCATGTTATTAGGAAAGGCGATCACAAAGATTCATAAAAAAACAACTTATACTTACTTCTGCTGTAAGTGAAGCTGGATCGCGAATGATTTGTGCGCACAAAGACGGATATATGTAGATCGGGAGGCGCATTCCCTTCACAAACAAACGTAATCCACTGCATCTTCAGCGGCTCAGATGTCGGGAGTAAATGACAACTACTTTGTTCATTATTACATCCAACAACAGAGCAACTCAATCGCTTAGGAGCCGTTCTTGTCTACGTCCCTGTTCCGGCATCGAAACAATGGTGATCGAACTGTTACAGCTCATCAGGGTGGGTCTAAGGTAAGACGTCCGTGTCAATCAACTATCATGGGAGCGGCCTCTGTCTGTGTGTCGTCACACAGACAAGATGCTGAGAATGGCTTGATTTGAAAAAGGGGACATCATTTTAAATAAAACCACTGGGTGGATTTTTTTCATTACAGGGTGGTTGTGTTCACACACTGCCAACACACATTTATGTTCAAACAACATGTAAAAGTGAACTGTACATCCGATGACCCCTTCAAGTTTATGCTCATGTAGTTTTTATTTTTATTAGTTTTTAGAACTTTTTTGTAGTATTTCATTTATAAACTAAATTAAAATAGTTAGTTTTAGTTTTAGTTAACAATAATAACAATGACTGGGTCACATTCAAATCCCAGGATATTATACACTAGTAAGTGTACATTTTAGTATTTTTATGGGCCATAAACTTGGATTGTAACCCCCCCCCCCAAAAAAGCCTTTAAAACATGTCAAGAACCCTACAGTTTGCAAGTAGCTGTTTTTGCAAGATGTTTGTCATTGGCTCTTCACTCATTGGGTGCTGTCTGTTCTTGTTAAATATGGTTTGACAAGGTACATTGGCTGTAGTATATGTGGTGATACTTCATGCTTAAATTGCTACTTATGTCTAGTCAGTAAAGTCACCTTTATTTATATAGCTTTTTATACAGAACAGATTGTGTCAAAGCCACTTTACAGTGATAAACAGGAAATGTCTAATGGTAATGTCTAATGGTAAACTTTTTTTTTCTTTCAGTTAAAGTAAGCTTATTGTTGATTCACTTCAGTTTAATAGCAATATGAAGTTTATCAATTATGTTAGAAACATGGCTCATTACAGAATTAATATGCAGGTTTTTTTGCAAAAAAAAAAAAAAAAAAAATCTTAATAATACAACTGCTAACAGGGTTTTTGCAATGCATTGAATTTTGCACTTGTTTTCTACACATAATCCATTAAAAATTTCAATAACATAAACATACCTCATTTTGTGTTAAATGTGTAGCCTAGTTATTAACTGCCATTAAAAACTGTTTTTGATATCAGTGGTTATAAACAACAATTAAAATTGTTGTCATAATTGTGGACTCTGCAATAATGAGTCACTGGGAAAATTTTATAATAATTGCATTAAGAATACACAGTGAATGGTTTATATTGAATAATTACTATTTACATTCATTTTGCCAGACCATTTGAGAGAATGCCTGCAAAACTAGCTTTTTGCCAAGTCCCATTTGCCACTACAATTGCACAACTTGCGCCTCTAATATATTTTTTGACCATCCAAGATGATAATTTTTGTGTTGTTCATGTATCTTGCATGCACAATGCTTTCTGGAACCACATAACTACATTTTCTTATTATACATTTACTAAGCAGCTATAAAAACAGAGCATAAGGATATATATTTTTAGTGCATAAAACAATCTCAAGCTTGTTACAGTTTAAAAGGATGTATAGTGAGGGACTAACATTGGAAATAAGAATAAAAGAAAGGAAATGTAATTCTGGTGCATGAAACAGCAAGTAAAATAGTGTAGGCCCAGTCAGAATGTTTTAATTTCTAACTTAATTAACTGTATAAAATTAGATGCTGCAATGTGAACAAGTATACTAATAACTGTACTGAGGTGCTCTTTAGCAACTACCGCTTTGTTTCACTTCACTAAAGCAACTTTAGATTCAAATAACTTAATTATCAACTTGTGCCTAGGCATTACAGTTAACTCACATTCTATAGCACTTCGCAGTAGAGAATTATGTGACAAACAAAGGTTTTATGGTCCTGACAGTAGTGTGTCCAAATTGGTGTGCATACTGTTGAAACTGGTCTGCAGTGTGCTCTCAAAATGGCTGCGAGAGTCAAACTCACAGTGTGCTATCCAGTGGCTCATGCAGTGCTGTACAGCGGGACACACATAATTGGTCTATGTTACATGGTTCACTTGCGTAGTGCAGTTTGACAGTTTGTCTTCCCTTATTTAAATGGAGAATGGAAACTGACAACACAATCATTTAGCAGCAAAATTACAATACATGTCATTAAATTAGACTTATGAACAGTAAATAAAAGATAAATCTACTAATAGTTATAAAGTGCAATTGGTATCTAGTTACACTCATTAAAAAAGTATATATTAATATATAAAATGCTATATTTATTTGATCAAATATACAATAAAACAGTAATACTGTGTAACATTTTTAAAAATTTACTTTTCTATTTTCTATTTTAAACTGTAATGTATTCCTGTGATGGCAAAGCTGAATTTTCAGCAGCCATTACTCCTGTCTTTAGTGTCGCATGATCCTTCAGAAATCATTTTAATATGCACATATAGAAGTTTAATATGCTAAGAAAATATAGGACCCACAAAGTAGAAGAATTTTCACTAGAGCTTTCATATGCTTGGACTCACTGTATATCCATCTTGCATGAAAAATTCCAAACAAGCACTGAGTGATTATAAAAACAAGATATCATCTCTGTGTGCTTTAATGCATAAAACAGTCTTAAGCTTCTGACAGTTTAAAGAGACATGAGGCAGTAATACTGCATGAACATTATAATTCTGTCTGAGAAGAAAAATGGGAACTATGAGAAGAAAGGAACATAATTATGGCATGTTTAAAGTTTTCATTGCCCTATCTTCATATTGCCTGCTGCACTTGCAACAATCAAATAGTTCTGAATAGCCGTGAGGCCTAACAGCACTCAAAGCAATTCCCGTAAGCAATTCTCCATCAAAAAGTTTTGTTCCAAATCTCCACTGAGCGTGTACACAAAATCACACCTTTTTGTCACTGATTGGCTATTGTAAATAAGTAAACAACATTTGAAATGAACTCAGGTTCTCCTTTTTTTTTTTTTTTACTGTATTTTTCCCCTTTTTACATTTCTTTCAGTCTCAGAGGAAAGAGTTGCTGCCAAGTAACTCAGACAGGGAGCGTGTGGCAAGGACAGAATTGGGACAAGCGCAGCAAATAACAAACTACAAACACCTGCACCGGCACAATGCGCCTCTCTCTCCTGAGCGCCTGAAATGTTTCGACATGCACCTGACGGCACACGCTTCTGTGAAGTGCCCGTTCTCCAAATGCAACATCTTGCACGTCCCTCTGTTGACGCACCTTTTAGCGGCCGCTATACATCAGCGAAGGTGCTGCGATAGCCGTGGCAGCGTGGATGCTGAGGGGAGGCGGATTTGCATATGAAACGGCAGGATGCAGATGATCGCTTCTGGGAGCCCAGACCAGGCTGCCAAAGGGGAGCAAAAGAAGGGTTGTTGGGGGAGGGCTGCCGAGCCGCACGCCAGGCGAGTTGGGTATTTACACTTCAAACAGCATCGTCTCAAAGAGGAGAGAGTGCGAGGAAGAGAAATAGAGAGAGACATGGCTTGAAAGAGAGTAAGGGGAAAGCCTTTCTTTTGGATTGTATTCAGGCAGTTGGTCCTAACAAAACACCCACTATGTGCAAAACTTTCCCTTTGTTTTACTTGGCAGTGACAATGACTCTATTTTCCTCCCGTCTGCTGTCTCAGAGCTTGCGGGAGTTTGTCACCACTTGTTAGACTAAATGCTGCCATTAAGGTTGTCAGTGGATCTCTTTGAAAGGTGGGGGAGATATGTAGTAGTTTTGCATCATGCCTTGACATTGTCTTTGATGGCTGTGCTTGCATAACGGATTAAGATCTTCTAGAATCAGCATTGATCTAAGACCTTTATCCCACTTAATCGTTACAAAATAAACCCTACTACAAACACTAGCCATGCTGGCCAAAGCCGCACGTCCAGTTCTACGCATGAATGGATTTTGCTGTGCATGGAATTGGCAGACCTCTCTAAGGTAGTATTTGCCTCCTGTTTAGTTCGTAAGCTGTGCTGATGAATGTGAAGCTCCTGGCTTTCTTCCCAGACTGTGAAAGTCAGGGTCATTTCCAGCCCATTGGCGCTATGCATGGGCGGCTCTGCATCAGCAGTGAGGGGTCAGCTCCGACAGATGCTAAATGGAGAGCTGAGGAACAGAGTCACAAGGCCAGGAACAAACAAAATCCCACAGAATATGCCAGAGCCAGGCGAAGCTGTTAGCTCTTTACCAAATATGTAATTAATCTGCATGTGTCTTGGATTGTGTAACTTGTGTAAATATTGGCAATAGTAGGCAAAAATAGTATGCAGCAAAAGTAGTACGTCCAAATTCATGATATTCATAAAACATTTCACAAAACATAACCAGATGAGCTACTACTTCTGTTTGGATCCCATGAGGCCACTGGAGAGCAGTTGCAGTTGTGAACTGCAGGGATGCAACACAACTAACGCTGGTAGGTCACATAACAATGGCAACATAATAAATGTAGTATTTTTTAACTGTCATAAAGTAAGTACTTTTTCAAAAGAAGTACCTGCTCAGAGAGTATGTGATTTCGCCATTGTGTTTATCAGTCTTGGGAGAATACTTTAGGTACTAATATGTAACTTTATCCTTGTAATATGCACCCTTTAGGGTTAAATAAGGTACAAATGCATACTTTTTTTCCTATCAGCTGGTTCTTTTTAGGGTGCTTTCACACTTAGGGCCAGTTTTACTAAATAAGCACGAGAGCGCAATTCCAAAACAACGCTGATGGGATTTGAAATTTCTTTGCATGATTTACTAACAATGTGGGAATTAAAGAAAACAGACGCAGTATCCCATGTACATATCGACCAACGCAATATACCAAGTGCAGCGCAAATTAGAGAATAAAGAATAAAGAAATAAATACTACGTTGAAACCGGAGACTAAAGCTAGAAGCTTTGATAGACCTAGTATTGTATGACTCCTAGTTGAGGGTTCCAAGTTGTCTTTTATTTCCTGAAGCAAATAAAAATAATATGGCTTGGCAAACAATATGTTTGAATAATGTGTTCTTCTGGCAATCCAAATAAAATAATATTTGTGGACAAAATCCTCTCCCTTCTACCACAAGCTCTCTGTTCTCCTCCTAGCGACAATAACTGCAACCATTTCAAGTGCAAAATAGTTGAAGACACACTTATTTTGGGCGTTAAATAATGCCGCAAATGCCAGTAATTTGACAGGCGTAAATGTAGTAAAACGTGTTGCGTGATTCATTTGAATACTCTCCTCCCATAAATTTTGCGTCTGAAAGGGAAAGTCTTACAAATGCATATTTAATAAGGCCAGGTGCAAAAATAACTGTCAAAAATAACTGTCACACTTAAGGAGTACCTTGAGCGTCAAACGTGATGCCAAGGGGCCCTGACCAAGTGTCAATATGTGATGAGCTGGGAGTGAGAAAGTGTTGACCTGCTGGTTTGTGTTTACATGGATAGGTTCTGAACCACGGTCTGTTTGCATCATCAGAGTAGCACCTGTTTACCCCTGTTGCTAGGTAACATCTATGTACTTTTTGTACTTTGGAATTTAACCCTTGTGCAACCTTTTGGACATTTTTGTCCTTGTCAGTCTTGTTTTTTTGTGGTCATTTTGCCCGTGTTATTGCCAGCTGCATACATTTTGACACAGGTGTGTATTTTTACTGGAATTTTACTATTCCACCTCCATTTCCTATTTTTCAATCACAGGGCCATTCAACTTTAAAATGATGCCATTTTTGTTAATAGACTTTCATTCTGTTGGCAAGGCTTCAAAATTTTTACCATTTTTACCAGTTTGTGCCATTTTTTCAGGTTTGTCCAATAAAGCAAATACTCATTTTTATTTCTGTTTTCTGCTTCTGCAAATTATAGAGCCAACTGGATAAATAATGCAGCTATAATTGTGTGGGTGTGTTGGTATGGATGTCAGAGTGTGGTTTGTATGTGTGTCATAGAAATAACACGTGTGTGTGTGCGTGTGTGTTCTTGTAATATTTGAGAGAGAAAAACTCTACTGCAAATCACAAATTCAACCACTGTGTGCACCAGCAGAGTTTTGCTGCCATCTTTTTTTTAGATATCAACCTCAAATTTGGAACACAGCTTGTTTAGATTTATGGCTTTGATTTTCTAGCAAGTTTAGAGTTCAACATGTTTCATGAAATATATATTGTATATCAAATATAAAATATGCTTTATATAAAAACATTTTCATAAACTTAAACTTCTATAATTTTTTTTTTATTATTTCACTTTTTTGAAACTTTTCTACTTTATCAGTAATCTGCCATGGGTCTTCTTTAAAATGAGACCAAACTTAAGTCTGTGCTCCCAAGCTTCAAATTTTTATGACAGTTTTTTTTTTTTTTTTTTTTTTTTTTTTTTTTTGTCATTGACATTTTTGTCCACTGTGGACCTATGTTTAACTTTTTTTTTTTTTTTTTTTTTTTTTTTTTTTTTTTTATAGATGCACAAGGGTTAAACATTTAGATTTGTTTCCAAAGCACCATCACAGAGCAGCATATGTGTATATTTGTCATGACTGTAATACAAAGGTTCAAAAGAACACGTAAATACACAGTTTGCCCAAATGCATATGCCATTAATAGCATTTCCTTTCTGTGATTTAGTACTATTGTGTTTACATCAGAAGCAAACCGTATCAGAGTTCACATGAACCACACCCCAGACCACCCTTTTTAGGCAGACTCGGGTACGATTTGTAGGTCTGCACCTAAGTTCAGAAAACAGTGTTCACATTACTCAAACGAACAGAAATCTGACGCCAAATGAACCTGGGTGCAGACCAAAAGTGCTAGTGTGAAAGCCCCTTTAGTGAACTAGATGAACCAGTATACCAAATCAGATTGAACTGTCTGAAATAGTTTGCAGCTAAGGCCAGCACAGATCTACAAGTTACTGAATCAAAACTCACTTTCAGACATGCAACAGTTTACTCAAAACTCAAAATGAGCCAACATCCAGGAGTATATGATTCTATGATGCATTTTTTGCCAACTCATTCGTTATTTGAACCATTTATTGAAACAAACTGTACAACAGAATTCAAAATTGTATCCACTATTTGTATCACCTATTTCAATCCCATAGCAATTGTCCTAAAATGTCTCAAATGGGGAAAATAGACAAAATATTCACCAGTGCTATGCAAATCTGCTATGCAGTGCAAACAGCTCACCAAACAGTGTCTGCATCAAAATGAACTCGAAATGAACCTGAAAATATGATTTATATGATATATAATTGATTCATAAAGCCGCGATGGGGACTACGCGAAGGCCCTTGCACTGCATCTCTGTCCCGTATGCTGGTGCAGATGAACATACACAGAAAGATTAACAAACAAACAACCAAACAATAATATTAATAATAATAATAATAATAATAATTGAATAAATACATGACTGCGTATGATATATATCTATGAAATGAAGTGGAGCAGCTGTAAACGTTTCACTGCAATGACAGCAAGTTCCTTAGTTTATGACAAGCATTTATTGATTTTCATGTTTGCCACTAAAGTATTTATGCCTCTTGTACTCTCCAGTTAATGGAAACCGCCTGACACCTCTAGTCCTTGGAGACGACCACAGAGAAAGGAGGGGGTGACCAAGAAGGGTTTTGGAGGGGGTCTAAAAGCCTGGGAGATTTTGATTCCCTCTGTGTGGAGGTTGTAGAAGAGATGGAGGCCATTGGCTGTGGTGTGTAGAAACACAATAGAGGAATGAGTCACCATTAGGGTCTCCGGCCTCCTTTGCAATGACTGCTACTCAAGTAATGAGAAGTGACTTGGGAGGTAATGCATTGTGTCAGCAGTGAAGGGTTTAGCTCCCAGTGGCACTGGTGCTGTTGGTGGGATTTGACTGCTTGGCTAACCTCCCTAGTACCAGCAAAATCTTCCTCCAAACTCAGCTCAACAAACTTTTAAAATTGGAGGAAGAAATGAGATGGCTTTCAAAGTAAAAGCCCTAAGGGAAATTGTCTTACTCAGATGTAACAAACTTGTGATCCAGAGATTTCTGCTCAGAAGAGCTCATTGTAGCAGTCTAGTACCTTGTAAATGCAACCTTGTTTCTTGGTGGACTGATAAAAAACTGTGCACCCCGGCTTCCAGATGTTGCATAGCAGTTGGGTTTTATTATTGAAGCTTGTGATTTTGGCAAGCATTTGCAAGTTTGGTTTCTATAATATACAACTGATGGTAAGACTAAGGGAAACCACAAATGTGACCCTGGACCACACAACCAGTCATAACAATATTTTTTTTAAATTGAGATTTATATATCACCTGAGAGTAAATAAATAAGCTTTCCATTGATGTATGATTTGTTATGATAGGACAATATTTGACCGAGATACAACTGTTTGAAAATCAAAATATTGAGAAAATCACCTTTGAAGTTGTCCAAACGAAGTTCTTAGCAATGCATATTACAAATCAAAAATTTTGTTTTGATATATTTACAGTAGGACATTTATAAAATATCTTCATGGAACATGATCTTTACTTAATATCCTAATGATTTTTGGCATTAAAGAAAAATCAATAATTTTGTTCCATACAATATATTTTTGGCTATTGCTACAAATATACCCATGCTACTTAACACTGGTTTTGTGGTCCAGGGTAACAAATGGTTGTGACACTTTTTGCTGTCATTAAGTAATTCAGTGTAACACTTTATTTTTTTTTAATTTTTTTATTTTTTAATTTTTTTAACATTTATCCACTACAAATTAAATTGTAGCAGACAATATGTCTCTTGATAATATGTAACTATTTTACGCTTTGGTGAATTGGTCTAATTCATACAGTTTCATTTGTATGTCACCTCATAAAATAATTATGTTTTGTCATGACACATGTCCTTCAACTGTGATGTCAAAGTGACATCGACCCCAACATCTTACTACACGGCATTTAATTTCAAACATTTTAATTTAAATGGAAAATACATAAAATAAATAAACAGGAACACTTTATTTTAAAGCAGAATAGAAGTTGGGAAAAAATATTTTTATTTTATTTTATTTTATGATTTAACTGAATACAGATAATTTAATTTCCAAAATTAGAAATGTATTGACCTTACAACAAATAAAAATGAACTAACTAGTCACAACCGACTGCTGAAAATGAACATCCGTTGTTCAAACCACGTTTGTCAGAACTGTTGTTACTGAAGGCAAGCAGGTGGTGGAGTGATCACTTCTGCCATTTAATCAGTTTGACATCAAATTAATGTAAGATCATTGCTGTAAATGATGAACACGACATCCAAATACTGCTTTGCTATGTTTGCCCACCGTTATTTTGCTGTATTTTACGGGTTCCTTTATATTCCCCAGTAGTGCCAGAGCACATGCAAACACTTCAGAAACATCACTTGAATTCTCTTAACAAACTAAAAGATGTAGAATGTAATTTGTATATGTATGGAATGAAAAATGTAGATTGCACTACATGTTAGCTTGCTTATTTTGCTCAAGAGCATGATCAGTTTAAGTGCATATGCCATACTAACAGAAAAGAAGAAACTTCTAATCACAGTTTGAGAGCTGTAGTTCCAACCACACAACTTTGCAATGCTGTTTGTGAATGTTTGTTAAAACTATGGCTCCGGGAAACACCAGATCGCTGAAATTTTGTATGTTGATAAGACGGAATTTGCAATTATAGGTAGCTAGCTATGTTTATGCGAAACACAACCCCTGAATGTGTACTGTTGGTGTGAACTAATTTGGAACACACTGGCCTAAGTTGTTAAACTGCCAAGTGTTACAACTCTCTTACAATCATCTAACTCCATCAGAGAATTATAAACTTTATGTGGATAGGTTGTGGTACTATTTAAAATTCTTTTGATTGATTTTGGTACCATGGGATATTTGAGTAGTCTGAGACGTGAGATTACAAGGGTCATTACCTAATGAGGAAAAGGAAGAAGGACATTTAATCAAAAATCTATATTTGCTGTCAAACTAATCTCACTGCCATCTAGGAGAGAAACATGAAAGATATTTCTTAAGAGATATCATTTGTCATGTTTGTTTTGGTGAAAATTGTTATAGTTGTTACCTGTGCTTCATCTTTTAATGTACAAATTAAACAAGACAACACGTTCCAATGAAACAAACCTCTAACCAAACCCTCCTACAGTGTTTTATTGGCTGACCAGTATATCAGCCCTCACTAATTGATTGAAACAAGTGTTAATCCTCAGAAAATACGATGGTCCAAAGCCCAACAGATATGCACAACAATACAAATGAGACCAATTAGCAAAAACAGATTGCAATCTATGATTAGATATTGTGCTCCTGAGCACATTACAAAAGTACAGGCAGCTCAAACCACTTAACTATGCGAACACCCTTGTGGATTTTTAGTAACAGGAACGACTTCACATCTGGGCTGGGGCTTTAAACAATCTTAGCAGAGGAGAAATAAACTATGGCTTGGCCACAGGGAACTGTAATAGATATCATGTTAGTTTTTCAGGAACAAGTGGCAAAGGCTAATACTATTATGCATGATTCTTAATAATTAATTGGTAATATTTTACATGATACACCTACTAAAGCATGTACAGGGCTTAATCTTTTGACAATTTTTAAATATTGAAATGTTTTATATAATGCAATTTCAACTGCTTATGCATAATGCAAGCCTCTGCATAACATGGCTCTTAAGCACTTGGAAATATGACTGAAGCCAGTTTCTAAAATGGATGGTTATGTTCCTGGATGAGTGAATGAAAGAACATTTTTAGATCAAATGTCCTCAAATTCAACCTTTTGTTGTTAAATCTAATGACCTCATTGATCAGTAAGGTAATATAGACATATAGACAAACAGGTGTTTATGAAAGCGCTGTGGTGGTGTTTGTTCCTGTTTAGCTTTTTGGCATGAAAACAAGTGTCAAGAATATCAGTTAGGCTTAGAAACCACTGAAGGGTTTTGACTTTAAATCGAAAAATGTATGTTTTTCCACAGTCTTGATCTTTGACAGATCCTCTTTCTATGTTTCAGTGACTCCTTCTTAAACTACTGGGGTGTTTGTCTGATAGATGCAGGAATGGCTAATGAACAGAAAGCTAATCTTGTGACACAACATTCATTTTGTTTCGTAGCAGTGAACAGCAGCCTGTCTTAGCCGCTGAGGTGCGCTGCCTTTTCTAGAGCACGTAATCCCTTAGGCAAAAAGAGCCTTTGGGGTATTTGAATGTTTCAATTTCCATATATATTTAATTTTGCCGTCTGACATACTTTTCTTTTCTCAGTTTTGTGACTCACCAATAAGCATTTCACAAAGAAATCCCAAATATAATTTAGCTACACACAGAAGTCACTCTGTGGCATTCTGGCCTTTCAAGAACTCCATAACCTAGTTTTTGCAAATGCAAACACAACAGTGGTCTTAATATAGTTCAACTCAGACTGAGGGACTCAGACGATCAAAAGACAGCCAAATTCCTCTGTTCTGTTATACTTTTTGGTGGTGAGAATCCTTTAGCTATGAGAAAACACAGACTGGCCAAAGCATTTAATTTTGCTAAATAATTTTTTGCAGATGCTGAATTGCATTGAATAGCAGCTGGATGGAGCGCACAACATGTTTTTAACTTGACATCCAGTTCATAAAAGGGTTAAATTTATGAATACTAAGCCTAATGATGAAAAAGACAGCACAGACACAATGCAAATATGTGTTGTGCATTATGTGTGTGAAATGATTTCATGAATAGTACCATGTAATTTTTGCTCAATGTGCAAAGTGACCTGGTCATTTTGTCTCTGGGAATTTATTGCATACACTGGACAAGAGCTGACCTCAAGCGAGTGCAGAATTGCATACAGATATGTGGGTTGGTTGGCTGATCAAAAATAATGACCTCAAGAGGAACGCTATAATGAGTAGGAGCACTTTTCCCTATCGGAACATGCTACGCATGGCTGAACGCATTCATATGCCGCCCAGTCTTGTAAGACACAGAGATCCTCTGCAGAGGCAACTCCAACAAACAGGAAGTTGCTGGGGACTAGAAGAGAATCTCAAGGACAAAGAGACAAATCTAAAGGCTGTTAACCTCAGCGGAAGTACAGGAGGTGTTGTTAATCATATTAAATGTTATGTTTTGTCAGGATCACTGTAAAAAGTGATACACTATATTTACTCAATAAAATTGTGTCAACAGGTTACAAGCAATATTATTAATTACATTTAACACATAAAAATTACTTAGAATTAATCAAATGAGAAACTTACAAATTAGCCATTCAAAATGAGTAAAATTACACAAAAAAAAAAAACAAAAAAAAAATCAATTTGAACAAAAATATTGGTTTCATTGGAAACGAAAAATGGACTATGCTAATGAATACTGTGATGCATGCCAGGCCAGTAGTTGGCGATCAAGAAACACCCTTCAAAAACATAATACACATGCCCATGACGTCATCTTTTTCACGAATTCACATTTTGGTTACATGGAGATGATACAGGCATCATGTTCAATAGCTTGTGTTTTCAGGCCCCCAAAACAGAGTTGTTGAAGACACTTGATGTTAACAAACAGAATCACTGAAAGAGAAAATTATTTTATGTTACCATTACAGTGGTCAGTGTTTGCTTTAGTTGGCTCTAGACACTTGACTTTTTTGCATTAGATATTGTTTGGCTGCTGTAACTGAGATATAGCAGCTAAACAAGCCAAAGATGGTTGTGTGGTGTTGGTTATGTTTTAACACATTTGACCTGAATCTGTGTGTTATGTTATTGATTACAGCATACTGTGGTTGTACAGGATTAAGTTTGGAATTATCATCATCCTACTAAATTTTTGATTAAAAAAGTCTTAAGAAACTCCTCAGTTTATATTGAATATTCCTTTATGTAATCAGTCTAATTCAGTGCTTAGGCTCTAAATCAGTTAAGGTGATTATGTTAAAACATAACCAACACCACCCCAGCATCTTTTCTTTGTCTGGCTGTTATAACTTGGTTACAGCAGCCAAACAATATTTGACGTTAAAAATTCAAGTGTCCAGAGCCCAACTAAAGCAAACACTGACCACTGTAGTGGTAACATAAAAAATATTTTCATCTTCAGTGATTCTCTTTGTTTTAGGGACCTGAAAACACAAGATTTTAAACTGAATCATCTCCATGTAAACAACAATAAATGTGAATCTGTGAAAAAGATGACATCATGTGCATGTGTATTATGTTTTTGAAGGGTGTTTCTTGATCACCAACTACTGGCCTGGCATGCATAACAGTATTCATTAGCATAGTGCTTTTTTTTGTTTCCAATGAAACCAATATTTTTGTTTAAATTGTACTTATTTTTTTATTTTTTTTTTTTGTGCTATTTTACTCATTTTGAATGGCTAATTTGTAAGCATCTCATTTGATTAATTCTAATAAATTCTTATGTGTTAAATTTAATTAATAATATTGCTTGTAACCTGTTGACACAATTTTATTGAGTAAATATAGTGTATCACTTTTTACAGTGTATAATGTAGAAGACGAAAAATATGATTTTGATAATACAGGTCACATCAATTGTTCATGAATACAAAATGAAAAAAATAAATAAATAGAATATGTTGCCTCGTAAATTCGATAATAATACACTGCCAAGACTGAATAGTTTATCTTCAACCTGTGCAAAAACACACTAAAAGCAAAAAGTCTCAGCAGTAGCATCGTGCATATCAGATTCAAAGTCACCAGGTTCAAGAGTTGAGTAGCATCTTCTTTGAATATAACAAAGTCGCCTTTGGCAAACTCACCCAATGACATGAGGGTGCTCAGTGGTAAGGAGAGCAAGTGGTGGCTTGTCCCTCTCGATGAGCCAGACAGTGTAACGTCCACTCTGCCTGGGGTGCAAAAACACTGTGATATCCAGACCACAGGGCCGATGGGTGGCACGTAGCCAAGGGCTCAGAACCCACGGCCCCGTCAGAGCTGAGCCATTCACTGTGAGAAACCGCCCTGGAGAAACAAACAAAGAGAAAGATACATTGATGTCAAAGAGCAAAGACTTCAAAATCTCCACTTGTTCCACCAGCCAGATGGCAAAATTTTATTCCTCAGAGTTCCGTTTTGGAATTGAGTTCTTAGCTATGTAAAATTATATCTTTTTATCAGCTAACTTTCCTAAAATTGGACCCTCTTTACATTTAACTACTATGAACTTTATATTAATCATTTAATACAATGCCTTTATTGTGTATATATGTGTTTATGTTATACTTGTTATATTATGTTATACAGTATTTGAAACTACCTGCATGTAATTACATTGTAATTACTTCCTTTACACCTAACGATATAACAAAAATTGTTCTTAAAGGTGCTTAACTCATGCAGTGCTTTGAATCATGCAGCGTTATTCTATGTGTTGACGTAATTTCAACTGAAATGGGAAGACAGGGCAGGCCATATTAATTAGCAGTCCCGTCCCCTTTTTTTTATATAGCCAATAGCGTTTCGTATATATCACAGCTAGGAGCCGTTGAGCTCAGTAAAGCCACATCTGACACCATATGACAGCCACAATCTCATCCATATTGCTATAATATATACCATTTTGTGTAGAACTCAAATAGTTCCAAAACATTTGGGGTCTGCGCTGACTCACGAATATGATCTGTCTCTAGACCGGAGCTGTATGCTGCGGCATTTCATGTAACACAGTGCGACCCCATTCTTTCACCCCAATGGAAAGCATATTTACACTGTCCGAATTGTTCCCTATTCCCTATAGTGCACTATGTGCCATTCACTGTATAGAAAATACTAATTCTGTGAACAAGTGACCAAATTCAGCCACAGCTACAGCTATTTATAGTGTAGGAGGCAGGACGCTTCAGATTCTAGAAAGCATTTGATTGGATGGAAAGTGTGATGAGAAGCTGAGTGCTTATGTCTTGTACAGTAAATACAATTTGTTTCATTGTTTTGAAACACTCTAGCTTAAAGATAACCTTAAGGCTAACATATTCATACTTAAAGCCAAAAAACTTTCAATTTTAATTAATGGGGACTTTAACCTTAACTGTATGCCACCTCAGTCAGCAAAAGAGTTGACATGCAGGGGACATTTTCTCAGAGAATCATCTGAGATGCTGGAAACATTGGAACAGTGGTGTTGATTTGCTCTTCATCTAATCTCACTACTGCCCAGAAGAACCAGTTGAAATAGTAAAGATAAATTGTTTTTGACTTTCCAATGAGCACTGTTAAAGGGGTCATTGGATGTCCATTTTCCACAAGCTGATATGATTCTTTAGGGTCTTAATGAGAAGTCTATAACATACTTTAGTTAAACTTTCTCAGTGGGAGTGTAAAAAACCCTTTTTACCTCATCAAAATCAGCCCTGTTCAGAGCGAGCCATTCTATTGCATGTTCCTTTAAATGCTAATGAGCTCTACTCACCCCGCCCCTCTGTTCTGTGGGGTGATGAGCCGCTCTGTTTACTTTAGCTGCATTTAACTGCAAAACTTGCTGCTTCTGCTGTAGGTGAAACTGGATCACGAATGATTCGTGCTAACATAAACGCATTTATGTAGATAGCCGGGCGCATTTCCTTTTAAAACGAAAGTAGCATTAATCCTCTGCATCATCAGTGTCTGGAGACACTCAGATGTCAGATCTCAGATGTCTGGAGTAAATGCATCCTCAACCTCAATCACTTAATCCAAAACATTCGAACTGTTCACAGCTCAGTCAGGGCGGTTCTAAGGTAAGATGGTCAATCAACTATTGTGGGAGCGGCCTTTGTTGATGTGACATCACATCCACAAAAAGCTGAGAATGGCTTGATTTGAAAAAGGGGATATTTCTTATAAAGACTACAAAAATACCTCTGGGTGGATTTTTATCATAATAGGATGGTTGTGTACACATACTGCAAACACACATTTATGTTCAAACATGTAAAAGTGAGGTTTTGCATCCGATAACCCCTTTAAAGCAATTAGTGACCATCTTTGTAACATCTCCACACAGCTAATCTTTTTGAACGTACAGCTACAATCTGCTTGAATGCAGAAAGTCTAAAATTAGACTGTTTGCCATGCTTGAGTTTGTCAAATTACATTTTTAACACATATCAGCAGGCAATAAAATCTGATTTGAGTACCTTTATTTATTTAGCTCAAACCAGACCTTTTTTCAGGTTGGTCTAGCGAAGATTTGGCTATAATGTTACAAGCTTTTTTGAAGGGAAATGGTAGGGCTTCCTGTTGTATAGATGTCCTGTATGCAATCCCTCCCATACATTTTTTAACAAGTGGCCTGTTTCCTCTTCATACCGTTTCTGTACACTTCTCAGAAAGTTGGCGGGTATCTGGATCCTAAGAGTATGTGTGAAAGTGAAATTCGCAGATCTGTGGCCCAGGCTGCCGACAGTGAGCCCATGTAGAGCCAAAATAGATGAGTGAGGGGGGAAAATGACAACACACCAGAGGAAAACGAAATAAATAATGAAAGAGAGGAGAGAAATCAAAGCTCTGTCTGTGGGCTTTGATTTAGAGTCCTCTCTCTCAACAGCCTCATTCAGCTCCCTCAATCAGGAAATTTTCCACAGGGCCAGAGCACGGAAAAAGACAAAAGAGACCTTCTTTTGATAGAAAAGGAATGAAAACAGCATCAGGGTAAAAAATGGAGGGAAAACGTCCCGGAATGTAGCGTTTTCATTATTCACAGAGCTATCTGTATACAGCAAGGAGTTGTTATAGCATCATATATTTTGGGGTTTGGTTTACATTAGAGCCATTGCAGCATTCTAGAGAAATTGAGAGGAATTGCTAGGCATCAGTTACTTAAGGGCTCTTAAGATTTATCAATACAAGAAAAAAAAAACATCCCACATACATTACAAAGTTTTACTTTTCCCCCCTCTTAAAATTATTTTAGATACGCATAAATGTGTATATTAAATACAATCTTTTAACATTTGCAGGAAAGGCTAAATGGCTTTCACAAGCCCCAGACTGTTGAAATTAGTTAAGCATATTTTAAACATGCTGTGCATTTGAAAAGAGGCAAGTCATAATAGACAACCTGTTTCTGTAACTGACTACAGGGCACTTGAGGCTTTGATTTCTGTTAAAAAACTGTATTATTAAATAGACTTGTTCTTTTTAATTGTGCCTTAAAATTCAATGAAATGTATCAAGTTAAAATATGGTTGCAGCAGGGGTTATGCTAACTTCTTTTCACTTAGAAAATCAACTAAGCATGTAATTTGAGTACAGCTTCCTTAACTTTTGGAAAGCACTTTAGCCTCTTGCTGAAAGCGGTACAAAACCAAACAGTTGCTGCTCACTGACTGACAGTGATTTTCCTTGCCTTACTTACTTAAGAAAATTAAAAAATAAAAAAAAATCTTAGTCTTGTGTGCTTTGAAGAAATGCATGGATCAAATTTTGGCCTGTGGGCATGCATTTTGGCCAGCAGCTGTGGCTGGTGAATAAACCAAAGCTGCAGTTTTTTGAAAGTGCAAACCTTAATTACTAAAACTTATTAAACACTGCTTATGTAATATTCACAAGTCATGATTTAAAATCCTCAGCCAGAATAAATCCACATGAAACACAACATTCATACAGCAGATAGTGTATTGAGTTTTAGGACAAAGTATTAATTAACCTATTGACATATAAAATAATATAAAGTTCCTCCATTTCATTCTTAATGCATCCGGTAATCCAGCTACAGTCTCTATTTTACATAGTAAAGTGATCAGTCTTGAACATCAGATAATACCATGGTAATACCATGCAATTTGCATGGTACTTTAAGGAACAACAAAAAAATGTTTGGTTTCACTTTATTTTGATGACTATAAGTAACATTGCACCTATATATCAACTAACTCTCACTAGAGTGATAGTAGAGTATTAGTAGAGTGGTAGGGTTAGGGTTAGATTGACATGTACTTGTAAAGTTCCTTATAGTGAGTAGAATGGCTGTTGGGAGATCATCACAATAAAGAGGAAGCATACAGGTGCATCTCCAAAAATTAGAATATCATGGAAAAAGTTTTTTTTTTTTTTTTTTTTTTTTAATTAGTATTATTATTATGTTTTATTTATTTATTTATTTATTTTAATTGTAACTTTTGAAAAATGAAACTTTCATACATTCTAGATCCATTATATGCAAATTAACCATTTCAGAAGTTTTATTTATTTATTTACATTTGAATTTCATTAAATGTCCATCCCTACAGTATAAATTCTGGGTATCTCTTATTCTTTGAAACCACAATAATGGGGAAACCTGCTGACATGGCAATGGTCCAGAAGACAATCATTGACACCCTCAACAAAGAGAGTAAGTCACAGATGGTCATTACTGATTGGGGTGGCTGTTTACAGAGTGCTGCATCAAAGCATATTAAATGCAAAGTCTGGAAGGAAGAAATTGGGTAGGCAAAGGTGCACAAGCAACAGGGATGACCACAAGCTTGAGGATACTGTCAAGTAAAGCCGACTGAAATACTTGGGAGAGCTTCACAAGGAGTAGAATGAAGCTGGAGTTAGCGCATCAAGAGTCACTACGCTCAGACGTCTCCAGGAAAGAGCTACCAAGTCAGTTCTGAAACAGAAACAACGTCAGAAGCCTCTTACCTGGGCTAAGGAGAAAAAGAATTGGACTGTTGCTTAGTGGTCCAAAGTCCTCTTTTCAGATAAAAGTACATTTTGCATTTCATGTTGAAATCATGGTCCCAGTGTCTGGAGGAAGACTGGAGAGGCACAGAATCCAAGCTGTTTGAAGTCCAGTGTGAAGTTTCTGAAGTCAGTAAAGATTTCGGGTGCCGTGGCATCTGCTGGTGTTGGTCCATTGTGTTTTATCAAGTGCAAAGTCAATGTAGCGGTCTACCAGGAGATTTTGGAGCACTTTGTGCTTTCATCTGCTGACAACCTTTACGAAGATGCTGATTTCCTTTTCCAACAGGACTTTAGCACCTGTTAGCACTTCCAAGTGGTTTGCTGACCATGATATTACTGTGCTTTATTGGCCAGCTGACATGCCTGACCTGAACCCCATTGAGAATCTATGGGATATTTTCAAGAGAAAGATGAGAAACAGTCGATCCAACCATATACAGACGACCTGAAGGCTCAATAGTGCCTCAGCAGTGCCACAGGCTGATCACTTTCATGCCACACTTCACTGATGTTGTAATTTGCGCTAGGAGCAAGTCATTTGCTGTAATATGTGCTGCCAACCAAGTATTGAGTGCATAAATTAACATATTTTAAAAAACTTGAACTTTTCTGTTTTGCAGATCCGTTTTTAATTGATCTTAGGAAATATTCTAATATCTTGAGATACTAGATGTTTGACTTTCATGAGCTGTAAGCTCTAATCATCAAAATTAAAACAAAACAAACAAACAAAAAAACTTTAGAAACATTTTACTTCACATGTAATGAATCTAGAATATATGAAAGTTTCAGTTATTTAAAATAAGTGACAATAAAAAATGAACTTTTTCATGATATTCTATTTTTTTTTAGATGCACCTGTATATTAAGCAGATAGTCTACTAATACTCTAATGAAAGTTAGTTGACATGTAGGTGCCACATTACTTATTGTCAACAGAATGTTGAAAAGGGACCATCAAAATAAAGTGTTACCAAATGTTCTAAATAAAAAAATAAAAAATAAAAAAAAAAATCAATCAATCAATCAATAACTGGGGCAAAGGGGTAAATAAGTTACAATGATGTATCTTGTTTTGAATAACTAACTAACTAACTAACTAAATAAATAAATAAATAAATAAATAAATAATCCCCAGTGACAACTTTTGTAATCCTGAAATAATAAAACTATATTACATATTGGTATAAAGTTATAGTTATATTGTAAAGTTACAGGATGTAACAAATACAGCTTTGACTTCATCTATTCACATTTGCAATCATTTTCTGACTACCTGAGAGACTTAAAAATATAATACAATTACAATAAACCCTTGTTTATATATTTCTTTCTAGTACATTCTGTAAATTTCTCAAAAGTTTCAGTGCCGTGGAATAATGGATTTCCTGGCTTCAGTGACTACAGAACAGATTAAAGCTTTCAGTGGTTCTTCAATTTTTCAATTAAAGTGTGATTCTTAAATATAAAATATAATGTTAGCTAAGAAACCAGGAACTGGCAAATTGTGGTATTTATTGTGTGATAATTAAACACTTCTTTGACAAATGTGATTTGGTCATTAGCTAAATATACATGGATATTCAAGAAAAAAAAAAAAAAAAAAAAACTGCTCGTTGAGGTTCTTTCTTTCCACAGGGACTTTTTTAGGACTTGATGGCTTGGCTCGCACACCCGCAGCAGTGAATCAGTCTCACTTCAGTGCACACATCTGGAGTATGGAGGGCATGTATGACGCAGTTGAATGCTTTTCAATTTTTTTATTGAACGTGCACCCATGGCTGCCTTGCAAATCAAGATAACTTTTCAGTTAAAAACAGCAGTGAAGCGACATGTAGCTACAGGCATGCGAAAGAGTCTGGAAAGAATTGCAGAATCTGTGAAAATGTGAATAATTTTAACAAAATAAGAGAGATCATACAAAATGCATGCTATTTTTATTTAGTACTGTCCTGAGTAAGATATTTTACATATAAGATGTTTACACATTAGTCCACAGGACAAAAAAAAAAAAAAAGCTGAAATGAATTAAATAATCCCCTTCAAAAGTTTGGGAACGCTTGGTTCTCAATACCATGTGTGATTCCCTGGATGATCTACGACTGTATGACTGTATGACTGTATGATTTTGAGATCCATCTTTTCACACTGAGGACAATTGGGAGACTCAAACACAACTATTCAAAAAGGTTCAAACAGTCACTGATGCTCCAGAAAGAAACATGATGCATTAAAAGCCTGGGGGTGAAAACTTTTGAACACTTTTAAAACTTTTTTTTTTTTTTTTCTCATTTAATACTGCCCTTCGGAGCCAGAAAAGATACTTCAGTGTTTCCCAGAAGACAACTTAAACATAATATACCTTGATCTTTAAATTAAAAAAGTTTTCACCCCCCGGCTCTTAATGCATCGTGATTTTTTTTTTTTAACTTTAAGCCTTTTTTGGGGTCAAAGTGCAAATGTTCTGTAAACGTCAAGTCATGGACATTCCTAAAAAAAAAATACAAATTCTTAACTTCCATCATGTGTTTTCATGATTTAATGTGTTCATATAATTGTAACAAAATTAATTAATTAATTCATTCATTCATTTAAAGCTGTTGAGTTACCTAGGGGGATGATCCTAAATGGGAGCTTGCAAAGCTGTCATATGTTTTGTGCAATAATTAAACAAAACTTTTTGAATTTTTGTTTGTTTGTTTGTTTGTTTGTTTGTTTTTTTGTCAGCAACAAAGATGAAAAAGTTACATCATAAAATTAAGTCAAAAGACATGGTTAAAAGATTTATAAATATACATTAGTATCAACAAAACAGTGTTTTAGTGTTAGACAAATGTACAAAGATCGTTCAACAAAAACCTTAAATGGAATTAGACTAAGCATTAGTTATGCATAGCTTATCAAAATGCATTCCTATAATTTCGTTGCATATCTTTGTCTCTTTTAAACTGTAAACTTGTACATACTGAACTTACAAGGCTCTGAGACATGCACAATTTACAAATGCTTTGTACTACTTACATAAGAATGCTTTTGGGAAACATACCATAGAGATAGTACAGCGTTAGTGTTATAAAAGATTCTGCTAAGTGCTTTGGGAAACCCTACCCACATTGTTTAACCAGTAACTAGTTTAAACCCACAAAAGAGGTAGTTTTATGGTTTTGGAACACAGAGCAGTTTGTGCCTAGACGTACATTTACTTTTCACTGACTTCTGGGAGGTTAACCAAATGAAATGCAAGAAGTGCGAAACATACAAAATCCAAAGATGGGGATGAATTGAAACACTGTCAGTAAAGTTAAAGCCGCTGTATAAAAACAGCATGGTCAAAGCCCATGACCCAGTCCCATTTGCATGATTCAAAATACTCTCAAGACGGTCCGCCGCACAGAACAGCAGTAATTCTAGCACATTTCTGCAGCCCACACACACTTTCAGCCACTCTGGGTTAACTTGAAATAGCTCTAAAACTGACAAGGACAGACCATTAATGTATTTGAGGGGAAATATATATATATATATATATATATATATATATATATATATATATACTGTATATATATATATATATATATATATCCTTGCTACAGTAAAAGGGTAAACATTTCTGCATATGAAATGGAAAGAAAAAAAATGAATGCAAAATGTTTGCAAAGCTGTTTTGCTTTGAGCTGAGCACTTTAAAGTTCAAATAATGATGGTTATAGAACTTGGTCTGCGACTATATTTTTCAACACACTTGGACGTACCTTAGTGACAAATTCATATTTATCACAGGTTAGAGACTAAACGATTTACTACTATTGCTCTCGACAACATCACAGAGAGAACTAGCTTCTTAAATGTTGGCTACACAGCAGGAGAAAAACATTCTGCACTCTTAGAAATTCTAACAGCGGAACTGAATACCAACCCAGTCACTTTCTTCAAACCTGGCAAACAGCAGGTAAAGTGGTAAACAATTTTAATGTATTGTACCTCCCTACCCCTTTAAAAAGACAAATTGTTTCTGTCTTTATTTTTCACTTCTGTTTTTATTTTCCGTACAACTTTCAAAACACCAGAACACTAACACTGCTGACATTTACCCATCATATTGTTTTTTTGTTTTTGTTTTTTTGCACATAATTATTATTATTATTATTAAAACTGATTAATTAAAATGTTTTTGTTTTAATGGTAGATATACAGTATTCATCTGAATAACGCTGAATAAGTCTATGTTTCAACTTTTTCATGAGCCCTCCAAATGAACCTGTCTGGTACAACTTCCAGAATTATAATGATTACTTGTGACATATGTAGCTTGCAATGTATGTATCTTTTGGAAGGCCGTCAGTTGAGACAGTTGAGATGTTATATGTTCCCATCATGATGCAGTTACAGCATCTGCCAGCAGGGCAGTTACATTTTATTTCAATAATCAATTTCAGACATGTCAATTAACTCTCATGAATTTGGAACTACATGTGAGCTAACTCTCAATAATTTTCAATTACTGTACATGCCAACTAATTCTCAGAGTATTAGTAGACTGTGCCCACATACCAACTGTAAAATTTCATTAATGGCAGCTGCATTTGAATATAGGAATGTATCCCGCAAAATTATAATTTTGTGTGTGTACAAAACAAAACTCTCTCGAAACTATGTGGCTGACACCATGCTGACCGCAGCAGTGTTTTGACATCTTGTGTGTTTGGTATCAACTATTTTTAACCAAGGTAATATTACAGCAACCAAAAAATCATTGCGGGGACAGTCGTGGCCTAATGGTTAGAAAGCCAGACTTGTAACCTTAAGGTCGCAAGTTCAAGTCTCATACCAGCAAGGTCTGTAGGTGGGGGGAGTGAATAACCAGTGCTCTCTTACACTCTCAATACCACAACTGAGGCAAGGCTCCCTGAGTGCCACAGCAAAAATGGCTGCCTATTGCTCCATGTGTGTGTTCACTTGGATGGGTTAAATGCAGAGTACAATTTCCAAGTATGGGACACCATACTTGGCCACACGTCCTTTCCTTAAGTTCAGCGAATAAACCAACATCAACAGTATTCTGTTGGGAAGGCTACTTCCCAATGGAGCATCCTAATGGAAATGCAGAGTAGAAATTCCAAGTATGGGACACCCTACTTGGCCATACACACATCATTGCCTTTCCTTTCCTTTCCTTTCCTTTCCTTTCCTTTCCTTTCCTTTCCTTTCCTTTCCTTTCCTTTCCTTTCCTTATGTTCAGCAAATAAACATCAACTGTATTTTGTTTGGAAGGCTACTTCCCAGTGGAACATCTTGAAGTGTTGCCATGCCTTTGGGTTTGTAGCTTTGTCTCGGCTCGGCTCATTACTCTTTATGGAGTTAATAAAGCAGACAGGTGCAGGTCACAATAGTTTGGTATTTGGCTTGTTCTTATTTTTTATTTATGTATTTTTTTTTTTTTCTAGTGAGATCTGGCAACACTAATGAGTCAAACGCACCTTGTGATTTCATGCACTGCACATACAGAAAGACTCTGACACACATTTGTGACCCTGGACCACAAAACCAGTTTTAAGTGGCACGGGTCTATTTGTAGCAATAGCCAAAAATGCATTGTATGGGTCAAAATTATTGATTTTTATTTTATGCCAAAAATCATTAGGGTATTAAGTAAAGATCATGTTCATGAACATATTTTGTAAATTTCAAATCGTAAATATATAAAAACGTAATTTTTAATTAGTAATATGCATTGCTAAGAACTTTATTTAGAATTTTTGCACCCTCAATTTCCAGATATGTAAATAGATGTATCTCAGCCAAATATTGTCCTATCATAACAAACCATACATCAATGGAAAGCTTATTTAACAGAATCATTCTTATGTAACAGAAGTGTTAAAAGGTGAAATGACAGCCAAATTTAGCTGGGGTGTTAGGTTAGGGTTAGGGCTAGTAGAATATTTTGACATGTACTTGTTACCACAGAGGATCACTGTTAGGCCCATGCTAACCAGCCGAACCATTGAACTAAACTGCCAGGAGCGAGAGAGAGGGGGAAAAAAAAAAAACAAACAAACAAACAAAAAAACATTGCATTCACACAAACAAGCCTGCTTGTAAATATAATGGTCAGCAATTGGCAGGACTCACAACTGCAGTCAGCAAAAATAAACATGATGTAACAAATAAATCAGTGCAGGATCAAATAACATAGGCTTCTGAAGATCTTATCAGCCTAGCAGTAAATGAACATGACTGGTGAAAGGCAATGCATCTGGCGTTGCTCATTAGACTAATAAGACAACACAGTGCTCTCTCAGCAACATGAGCACCTGTTTGTTTGATTCGTTCTTTCTTTTCTTTGTTTTGACATTTTCTCAACTGACACCAGGAACTTTGATCTCCACTCAGCTCTCTGATGCCACAAAAAAGGCCATACTGAGAAGAACAAAGTGCAGCAGAGATGTTACAAAAAACACTAGCCAGCCCTTAAAATCCTCAAAAATCTAAAGTTCGGTTGAAAAATGTTATCAAGACTGCACACACTCTAATGTATTGTTCCTTTTTTAAATCCACAAGGTGGATTCACTATGTAGTATGCTAAAGAAATCAAGAAATCATGAATAATACAGCTCAAGAAAAATGATTGTTGAGTTTGTGCATATTAATGTGTGTAAAAATTGTTCCATAAAAGATACTTAATTTACATCGAAGTTCCCTTCACTTATAAAGTTACATATCATTAAAATGATCACTCATACAGTGATATTAATATATAGATTGATTGGTTGGTTGGACGTTACCTTACGAGAGAGGAAAAATGGCTGCTTTTGTTGTACAAATGTCTAGTATGCCATCAAAGGCATGTTCATTTCTAAAAATCAAAAGACAGCTATTGTTGACAGATATTGCTGCTCGAAGCATTTCAGTCTTTAAAACATCAAAGACGAAGTCTCAAATTCAATTAGCTGCATTAATATATTCTGTCATTAGATGATTGTACACCAAAAAAAGAAAAAAAAAACCAAATAATTATAATAATTAAGTGCCAATCTGTTTCTATTGTTTACAATACAAATGAATGCAATTATTTTCTGGGGAATTTTTAATACAGCACCTGTTTGAAGTCCATAGCAACACTGCAGCCACATTACCTCAGTCAGTAAGAATATTTGAAGCCCATGTGAATCCAGATCACATCCCACTGGGATGTGATTGACAGCGACCAGAGCTGTTGTCAATGATTTGATGTTTCACAGCAGGACTACCCAGAATCCACTGCAACACCAGAGCTGATCAATGAAACGTGTTTTATTTATTTATTTTATGATCATAGTCTCCCTGCAATTCTTCCTCTCACTCAAAACAAACACACACACACACACACACACACACACACACACACACATACATAAGCGCATATAAACTAGATTATCAGGCACCTGGCAAGTAAATATAGTGAAGTAATATCTCGAACAATAGAGCTTCAAAGTTTCATCACTGTGCTGTCTACAGAAATGAAGTGCTCTCTGAATTCAATTACTGTGAGTTTATTTGAAATCAGACAATAGGTTCAACGGAATTATTTATTTTATTTATCTATTTATTAGTAATTTTTATTTATTTATTTAAGTTTACCTTGCATAAATCAGTCAACCAATCAACCAATGAATGCAGATCTCTTTTCAATCACGTTTTAAGCATTTTTTTTTTTTTTTTTTTTTTGCTGCTTAATACATTGTTTTTAGCTTTATAGAAGTTGAAATTATGTAGATAAATAAAAATTATGATAAACATCTGTCAATGTGGTATCCATAGTTATCACTCTCAACTCTCTTAATTAACTGCAATAATTATTAAACTTTTTAATTGTTGGTTATAATTAATTGTTGCTCTCCACAACTTACATTTTCTAAAAATGGAAATTCGTTCAGTTTCCTTCCAACGTTTTGATAATGAAAGCAGAAATAATGTGTGATAGATTGGATTCCCACATCACCCACATAAGTGCCACCAATCAATGTCTAAATTACCGAAAAAGCTATAATTCTTCATCTTTGATAATCTAATTTGCAATTGTTCCCTCTCATTTTGTCTCTGTATTCCTAATATCTTTAATACCATAATTGCCTTGTAAAAAGTTATTGTATAGAATGCATTCAGACAAAACCGCAATACTTTTGTATAAAACAAATCATTCAAAGGTCACAAATAATGTCAGAACTGTAAAAGAATAAAAAGTAAAAGGTCAAGAAAACACACTGCAGCAGAAGGACAGGGGAAAAAATGTTTGATGATTTCATTGATATGAAAAAAAAGTACACACACACACACATATATATACATATATATACACACACATACAATCTCCATACCGTATGCCTGCATGAAGCATACACTACGCATACACGAAAAACACTACGGAGTTCATCCATTAGCTTCAGTTTGTGGTTTCTTTTTCAAATTTTAGATATAGAAAGAAAAAAATATAAAAATCAGTGTGTCTTTTTACCCCCCCTTTCTTGGATGAGAAATAAAATCAATAGTTAATATGCCTTCTTGGTTAGATTTCTGTGACATTATACGATGATGGGGATTTGAGAGAGGGGCCAAAGTTCTGCTCCACATTGATCGGCAGTGCGAAATTGAGAATAAAGACCTTTCTTTAACTGAATGACTGTGGATGAAAAATTTGCTTTATTAAAATATTGTGTTTAATGTTCCGCTCCTTTGCCCAGGCGTCTTTTGTCTTTTCAGTTGCTGGTCAATGTGATTTATAGAGGTTCAATGAGAAAAAAAGGCAAAAATGAACTGAGTCATGCAAGAGAAAATTATCCAGGCTCCATTTGCAGAATGAAATTGACTTCTGAAAATCGGAACGTGTACAAAAAATATCAGTGAGTTGACTGAATGAGTGTGTACTCATGTGTGTTTTTGGCAGGTTGTCAAAGACGAGTGTAAATGGTCACAGCGGGTGTAATAAAGAACATGAAAGTGGTGGTGACAGGTAGTGCTGACCTGAAACCGCTTTGATAAACAGGCAGAAAGAGACCTGATGGCGGTAAAATTATATAAACAAATCACTGGCTGTCTTTGTAGAGGAGACGAAAAGGAATTAATCCATAAATTAGCGAGACCCCCTCTGGCACAAACACCTTTGGCCTCCGCTAGTTTCCCGGCAGTGACAGATCTGTAGCCAGCTGAAAGTCCTGTTTAGGCCATTTATCCAGCGACAGAACCACAGAGCTACAAAAGAAATATGACTGGAAAGCTGTACCCCTCCTGAGTGGTGTTATTACCTGATTAGGTTACATTAAAAGCCTGTAATAACTCCATTTGTGTCAAAAAAACACCCAACTTCTCTGTTCTGCTTTGCCTATTAGAGATTATTTTACAAATGCTCCATCCAGGGAGTTGAGAAGCAAAGGAATATTAATAAGATGGAGTGCTGGAGCTTACAAAACAGTATTCAACGAATTCACCGATTTTAAGTCAAAAGCTCTAGCCCTTACTAATTCGACACTAGCTAATGTTGTTTACACATAGAACACAACATGTCTGCCGCTGTGATTTGGCTATAGGCGAAAATGACAATATGAGTGATTCATTGGACTATCTTTATGTTACAGCATGGATCATAAATAGTCATGCAAATAATGACATTTGAATGTCATGGTGATGTGTGGGAGGATATTCCCTGATAAGATTAAGATTCAGAAAGCTTGAAAAACCAATAGAAATATGGTATAAGGTTTGCAGGCAGAAGTTTGCTATTCATGGATTTCATGTGACGTCACACAGTGGTGCGGCCGCCATTTGTAGGACCAAATTGCAATTCAGTCTATCTGCTGTGTTGTGCTGTGGGCTGTGATAACAGCAAATAACAATGGATTATTTACCAAGAGACGTGGACGTATGGGTTCATTTTGATTAAATATTTTTCGTAAGCATAGATACATTTTTACATTTTAGTATTTTACTTTAGCGAGTTCACAAAGGAACTTGCAAAATGTTAATTTCGCGTGCGAGACTGCTGATTCGCCAGAAGACTTTCGTTATGCTCCACCTAAAGCTTATAAATCAACAAGATGTTTTTGATCTGTGACAAGACTGTTTCACTTACTGGATCCTTGGACTTTTCAGGGGTTTAGTTTAAAATTATGTGATCACAACAACCTGCTTCGTTTCATTTTTAAGGTATTGTTTTCCTGTAATGTCCTAATTCGAGAGACTTAAAATAGATTTGTTAAGTCATGTTATTTATGTATTCTAATCTATATAATAAAAATGAAACATTTTGGCTAGGTAACGTTATCAGTTTTAAATGAAATACTAATGAATAGTACATGTTAATGAACAGACTAAGTCTGGCGCGCTGCGCAACAGGCCGATTCCGGCTTGGATGGATGCAGCAGTGTCGGTAAGTCACGGCGGTCTCAGATTGATATGGCCCAGAATCTGGCACTGAGTACACAGACATCCAGGCCGGGTGCGGCAGATGGGCAAGTCTCTGGCAGGTGAATATTTACCTGAAACTGGCCCGAGTGTATAGAGAGGGATTGTGTATGAGGTCAAAATGGAGTCAGCAGTTCGCTTGACAGTAAATAAGGATATAATCCTAATGTATCTATTTAAAAAACAAACAAATGTTGTTTTTTGTTGTTGGTGAAGTGTTATTTTGTTTTCCGACCATCAAGGAGAGGCTACGCAAGGTCCTAAAGATGGCGGTCACGACAAAAAAGTCACATGACTGAAACCCATGAATAGAGCTTGGCAACCGACGTCAATGTGCAGTGCATTCTGGGACGTAAACAAGAGGGTACTGCCATAATGTGAGGCCACATTGGGCGAGACTTAAAACAACCAGTCACTACACGAAAATGTGTCGAAAACAATGTTGAAAAGTCGATTAAATGAACGAAATGTACGCACGTTGACGGGTACTCGACGGGTGACCTGCTAAAACTGCCGTAACAGTGGGATTATATTTACGTGGCGGGTGCGGGTCGAACGGGTGACAAGCAGGGGTATTTGCTCTTTGGACTCAATCCGGTACTGATACGTAGCTGCTCTCAAACGGTCCCGTGTCTGTTTTCACGCTCTGTCTGAAGACCGTTTAAAAGCCCTTTCACATGTGAAAGTGTTTTGCAGTCGAGCAGTTGAGCATTTGAGCCGGTGTTCACAGGTGAACGTAGTCACAAACAACATGGTCACATTTGATTTTACTAAAAACTAAATAAACAAAACATAACAAAAATAGTATACGGGTTATTTGCTGTTTATCATTTTATGGGACAATGACAAGCGTAGTTTTCATGTCAGACACAGTTAACTATGACATTTTACACATAATTTTACCTGGAAAACCAACTGGTATACACACATGCTCTGGATTTTTTATTTTTATTTTTTAAATTTACTTATAGGCTTTTATCTCCGTTTTTGATGGATGTAAATAATAATCTGTCCGGTAATTGGGGGTGCAGGTTTATCAAACAGGACCGGTGCAGGACTTGCAGGTGCCTGCAAGAGAATGTACTACATACGATTTACATTCTGGGACATTTCCAGATATTTTTGTATATTTAGTCTGTGGTGTGAGTGCTTATACCAAGGCTCTGTTTTATAATTTTAAATCTATGGAAGCCCACGTTCAGTTCACAAATGGCTGGTTCCATGACTTGGAAGCCTACAAACCACTGAGTTGTGAAAATATTAAGGTGACCGTATTTCTGAAATGAAAAGCGGGGACATTTCCTAGTTCTGTGGTCAAAATATCACTGAAATCTCACTTGTGATTATCTACTAATTAAAAAACGGGGACAATATGTTTTTGTTTTTTTAATTGGGTTACACTTTATTTTGATAGTCCACTTTAGACATTCTACTAACTATAAGTAACTTTGCAACTACATGTCAACTAATTCTTATTAATTTGCAGCTACAGGTCTACTAACTCTCAGAACAGACTGTTAGGTTAGGTTTAGGGTTAGTAGAATAAGTTGACATGTTTAGAAGAGTGTTAGAAGATATTAAGCAGACAGTCTACTAATACTCTAGTGACTAGTTGACATGCAGTTGCAAAGTTACTTACTAATAGTAGAATGTCTAAAGTGGACTATCAAAATAAAGTGTTACCTTTAATTGTTGTGGGATTAACACCATAATTGATCATTACAGTGATGTTTGAGGATTTTTATACAGTTCAACAAAATTCACACTATGAAAAATACCAAACATCAAAACAGTAGGATTAGGGTGAATTCAGCTAAAGTGGAAATTTACATACCCAGATGTTGTTGTTGTTTTAGTTTCTTTTCTTTACTACTTTTGTTAACTTTAAGGTCCAGCTATAATATTTCAATCTGAATATAGTTCATATAAAGTGTTATTTTAAAGGTATACAACAATAAACATTTTAAGATCATGCACTCCAGAAAAAAAATATTTTCAGGTAAAGTGGGCCATCCTTCATTTATTAAAAAAAAAATATATATTCTCCATCTTAATTCAAAACACATGATTTATTAACACATATTATCAGACAAATACATTTAACAACATATTTAACAAATTCAAAAATATATAACCTATAGGTTATGAGTAAAATAAATCATGTGTAAATTATCATTTCAATTCATGAAATTCCAAACATCTAAAAGAACATGTTGTGTTGACATTAATACGATTAAATATCAGAATTTTCAGAAATCAGGATATTGTTAAAATGAACTCTAAAAATTGTTTAAAATGTGACTATAGCTTTACAAAAACACATACAAATAAAACATTAAATATGAGAACATATGATAAATAAAACTGTATTTAACAAATATGCTATTTTGTCAACTGTGAGTGCAACTTTTATGTTTATGCTTTTCTATCTCTAATCAGGCTTATTATTTTGCATTTTAGGCTCATTTGGCCATATGACCACAAAGTATGTGCTTTCTGCAAATATAATTGTGCAAGTGTAACTGATTAGTTTATTATTATATATATATATATATATATATATATATATATTACTTTGTTTTAACATGCATATTAGCATATTAATTTATTATATATATATATATATATATATATATATATATATATATATATATATATATTTTATATTACTTTGTTTTAACATGCATATTAGTATGTGACAACACTAAAACCAATAACGCATTCTCTTTTGATAACTGATGATAATAGTGCTCTGCTCTCCTCCTAGCTCTTCACGGCTTTAGTAGCGGCGTGTGACCAATCAGCTTGGCTACATCGGACACCATCCCCATCCTCTATAAGGAATATATTGAGAGAGGATAAATAAAAAAATATATATATATATAATGAGCTAATGTATTATTATTATTATTATTATTATTATTAGTTTGTGGCTTGGTATTATCTTTAGATTAGTTAGTTAAAGATAAGTTACTTTTAATAAACCTTTTTTGTTTTTACATTGTTTACATGTCTACCTGCTGTTTTGTAAGACAAACCATGTGCAAATTCACCAGTCAACACCATTAAAGAGTATTTTCTCCTTAAAACAGCAGGTTCAAAATGCAGCAGCTAGAGTTCTGACTAGAACCAGAAAGTATGACTATATTAGCCCAGTTCTGGCGACACTGCACTGGCTCCTTTTAAACACTGCATACATTTTATAATCTTGATAATTACTTATAAAGCCCTGAATGGTTCAGTATTTGAGCGAGCTCGTATCACATTATAGTCCTTCATGTCTGCAGCAGTCTCAAAACTCTATTTGGCCATTTATGACCCTGGACCACAAAACCAGTCATAATGGTAATTTTTTTTTTTTTTTTCTGAAATTGATAAATAAGCTTTCCATTGATGCATGGTTTGTTAGGATAGGACAATATTTGGCAGAGATACGACTATTTGAAAATCTGGAATCTGAGAGTGCAACAAATTCAAAATATTGAGAAAATCGTCTTTAAAGTTCTTAGCAATGCATATTACCAATCAAAAATTACGTTTTAATATATTTACGATGATACATTTACTAAATATATTTATGGAACATATCCTAATGATTTTTGGCATAAAAGAAAAATCGATAATTTTGACCCATACAATGTATTTGTGGCAATGTATACAATTGTATACAATGTATACAGTCACCTGCAGACGGCTGATCCTTTTTCTGTTTAGCACCCAAAATCTGGAACAATCTACCTAGCGTTGTTTGGGAGGCAGACACACTTTGTCAGTTTAAATGTAGATTAAAGACCCATCTCTTTACCCTGGTTTACACATAACACACTGATACATTTCTATAGTTCAAAACCATTAAAGGATTGTTAGGTTGCATTAATTGTTTCAACCGGAAATGGAAACACTTCCCTTAACACTCAATGTACTCGTCACAATTGTGGAAGAAGTGGCATCTACACTGATATTAGTCTGTATTCCATTCTTATTCCAAGATTACCGAAGCCACCCAGATCCAGTCTGTATCCAGACCAGATGGTGGATCAGCACCTAGAGACAACCTCTACAGCCCTGAATGCCATCAGAGACCATGTCAATTAGATGAGCCCCAGAGACAGATCACCTGCATCGGTCATCACCTAACTTCATCACCTAAACGGTCATTAGGACAAGACCATGACAACCAGATAAGTCCTCTGCACAACCTGACTTGTGATACAGCCTGGAATTAATCCACACCACACTGGTTTCGTCTGGCCAGAGGAGAAGTGCCCCCAACCTCCCCAAGTGAGCCTGGTTTCTCCAAGTTTTTTTTTTTTTTTTTGGTTACACTTTATTTTGATAGTCTACTTTAGACATTCTACTATCTATAAGTAACTTTGCAACTACATGTCAACTAATTCTTACTACTTTGCAACTACATATGTACTAACTAACTCAGAGCAGACTGTTATGTTAGGTTTAGGGTTAGTAGAATAAGTTGACATATACTTGCTAAGTTTAGAAGAGTGTTAGAAGACATTAAGCAGACAATCTATTAATAATCTAATGACTAGTTGACATGCAGTTGCAAAGTTACTTACTGGTAGTAGAATGTCTAAAGTGGACTATCAAAATAAAGTGTAACCTTTTTTTTTCTCCATTACTGTCACAGATGGGGTTTTGGTTCAGAATCAACTCCCCGCTCAAATTGCCTGAGTTTTGTTCAGTGCTGAGCTTTGCATGTTCATGGATCCTCTCATTATAACAAATAAGATGCACACATGAGGCACATAAGAGATTCATTTACTATAATGGAACTTTGTGAGATTTCTAGGCTGTAATTTGAATACATTCACTCACAGATTCATTATTAAAACTACAATGAATGAAATACCAATAATTATTAATCCAAGATTGCCACCGCCATTGTGTAAGATTTATTACAGCATTTACTTCTACTAACAGAGCGAAAGTGGAGTAGGTCTGGGTTGGTGTGACTGAGCAAACAATACGCAAACAATGTCCTCTAAACAATACGCCTGTATAGGTCGTTTGTCAAGTTCTTGAAATACGACCCATCGGAGCATTTACTGAATTTGCACCCCTATCAACAGCTAATTTCACTATATTTGCAGCAATTTTGAGCAATTACACATAAACACATAATGTGCATTGATTGTGTATTGATAACTACTCTGACTACGCTTTACAATCGCATTTTATTCTAGGGAGTGATAAAGAGACAGCATTAATATGTTCTCATACTCCTTGACAGTCAAATGTGACCAAACACCTTACGTGTAAGTTTTATATATTTTGAGGATTTTTTTTTTTTTGTACTAAATAAATGTGCAATAATGATCCATGAATGACCACTTAAAAGATAACATTTATGTAATATTTATGATAATACGCTTAGTATTTACATTACAGTTAGTGTAGTATAATACATTTGAATGTGTATTTGAACATGATCAAAAACTCTTTTTTTTTTTTTTTTCGATTTAACGATTTAATGTTAAATTTAAAAAAAGAAAAATATTCATGTTATTTTATGACATTCACATATACAACAAATGAATATTACAAAAGGCAAGCAAATATGGCATTTAACTCAATATAAAAGTTTAAAATAATGTTAAAAAAAAAAAAGAAAACACACACACACAAGACAACCAACTGCATTCAGCATAAATCTTTATTGTATTTCTTGAATGCATTCTTTACTGAATCTCATTCAACCTCCTACAGACTTAAAAACCTACAAACTAGACAACTAGTATCTGGTTATGGTCACTATTATGGTGTTTCTCACATTATATAATTGCAATTATAGTATAACTGTCTATTATCTAATGGTAAACATTAACTATAACATGCTTCGAAAAATACCACTACTAGACAGGGGTGCGTTTCCCATACAACAACGTATCTCGCTGATTAACCTCCATAGTACAATACATTGTTGTGGACATGAACTAGCTAGTCACGACTGTTTCCCAAACGCGGTCGCATATCCGTTGTTTGAACCACATTAGTTCAACAATGTAGGGCCGTTGTTAATGACGTCACCGAATAATAACTTATGTTGTTTAACTAATTAAAGATCTCTAAAAATGCAGCTATATTGAAACTGGCACCTGATGACTAATTTACTATTTTTGTTCCCTGTCATTGCGCTTTATTTGATGTTTGATTCATCACGGGTTCTCTTACATCATACTCCGTGATTCCCTTAGGCATTTATGCGCATGCGCACTATTCAAAAACAGCCCTTACAGAGGAAGCTTAAAAATACATAGATTAAAATGCATTTATATTTAGATCGAGTGAAAGATATAGATTGTACTGCATGTTAGCTTGCTTATATTGTGCTTATATTGTCTTACTAACAAGGAACTGCTTCTAACCACAGGTGGGAGATGTAGTTCAAACCACGTAAGTTTGTGACGCTGTTTGCGAATGTTCATTTGAACTATGGTTTCGGGAAACGTTGAATCCTTGAACTACGCTGATAAAGACGGAACTTGCGACCATAGTTGGCTAACGATGCTATTAGTATACTTTTTTTAAACTAAAAATAGGAAAGTATACTTTCGGTACACTTTTTATGTACTTTTTAGTAATGTGCTTTATATACTTCTCAGAAATATACTTAAAATGACATTTAAGTATACTTGATTTATACTTAGAAAAAGTCTAAGTATATTTGACCTATACTTGTTCTCTGAGAATCCGTGTTTTCATTGTTATACGCTAGGGGCGCTATTGCACATCTTCTGTACTGAATTTCCAAAACACAAGAAGAAAATGAAATGCTTCCACATGCTAACACAATCGTCAGACATAAAAGTATTTTTTGTTCAAAATGTTGTTTATTTGTTTTTATTAATGCAACTTACCCACATTCAAGTGTTTATAAATAAATAAATAAATAATGCATGAAGCTAAAATGAAACGTTTTTGTTTACAAGCAGATACCTTGTTCTTTCTTTTGATGTTTTTGTATGTGCAGATATTCATATAACAAAATATATACAAATTAATACCTAAATAGGGACATAGTAGTATACTTAAAGTATGATGTGAAGTTCACTTAAAGAAAACTTGTGCGTTTACTTGCAGTATAAAACTATTAAACTAGTAGTTCACTGAGACTAAACTTCAAAGTGTACTAAAATGCATAAAAAAAGTATTTAGTATTCAGTATACCTATAATTTCACTTTTAGTATACTTGCAGTACAAACTGAAAACAGAAAACAGATAGTTTACTTCTGTTATACTTAAGAGTATACTTTTATATACACTGTAAAATCCAATAGTTTACCTTACTTAGATATAATTAGTTATCTTTACTTAGTTGCTATACTAGGTTTTATTAAGTTACATCTACTTTCAAGCGAGTAAAACAATTTACTTACTACTTTGAGTGACGCTTACTTAAAATATTCAAGTAGCCACAAAGGAACCAATGACATTAATAAACCAGTGAGAGGCAGCAGTGCACTAATATGTTGCTAATTTGCAAAATAACAACAGAAGAAGAAGAAAAGCAATTTTTTTGAGGTGGCAATTGTTAATCTGCAGTTATTTTTCACTAGTTACATTCACTCATTTCCCAAAGTTATCTTGAATGTTGTTTCAATACAACTATACATTTGAGAGAACATCACATAAGCTGACTTCATAAATTGATGGTGATTTTCGTAAAATATTGTTGGTGTGCCTTATTTTATGTATTTATTTATTTATTTATTTATTTATTTATTTATTTATTTATTTATTTATTTATTATTATTATTATTATTATTTTTTTTTTTTTTTACTTACCATTATAGTGATTAATGTTCCATTTGGTTGGGCACTTGGAACTTTGTTTTTCTTATTATGATTTTCTTCCTATTGATGCAGCAATGCAACATGAAGTTGTAGTTTTTGATTTCAAGGGGAGAAAAGTAATAAGTAGGTTGCTTTTATAGGGTAACCTTGTAATTCTGATGTTTTGATTAGCTAAATCTTCTAATTCTTTAGCTAATGTGTTTTGTATATTTATTAATGATGTTTTACAATTTTACTGCTCTTCATGAACGCCTTGAGAAACTTTATCGGGTTGAGACAGTCCTTTAATATTTGTGGTAATGTGCTCAAGTCACAGACTTCAACATTCAGCACATGAATCACAACAATGGTAACAATTTAATTTTATTTATTTTTATTAATTGTGACAATAACCATTATATTATTTTATTTTCTCTTTTTGTTGTGCTACTACTTACACAAGTCAGTAAATAAAATTAGCAAATAAAAACAACAACAGTAAAACAAAGCAATTGCATAATTTATTCATGCCGCAATGCACTCTGGGAGTCAGTGAGTAGCTACACTAAGTCAAGTTCAAGCCTAAAGTAAATGATTAAGTACCCCCTACAGTTCTTTTTTAGTTACTAGAACTCTTGTGTAAGTAAACTATACTAACTAAGCATTTGTCAGTACAACATACTATTCCTATTTCACTTTACTTCGTTTTTTTAAGGCAATCGGTTTGCATGTTTTTTTTAAGTAAGCCCAACTGATTAGATTTTACAGTGTACTAGAAAGTGGACCAATTTAGTCCCAAGGAGTATTGAAATAGTACACTTAAAAGTATACTACTAGTAAACTGATATTTGTATACTTACTACATAAAGGCCCAATCCCAATTCTGTTTCTTCCCCTTTGGCTACCCCTCGCCACTTCCCCTTGCCCCTTGCAACAAAGTGGAAAGGAGAAGTGTTAAAAATTTTCCCCTAAGAAATGGGACACCACTACTACACTGTTATATGTCATCATACATTGTCGCTAGCTCCTAACGTTACGTCAGAGGACATGCACTGATGTTTATCACAAATTCCAAGATGTCGCCGTCAGCCATAGCAGTTGTGTGGATTGCAGCGTTTTTTTTTTTTTTTTTTGTAAACGTTTCTTTACAGAACATCACCGTAAACACAAACACAAGATTGAAGGTAATATACATATAATGAAAAATTGTCATAAAAATCCCCAAAATTACTTACATTTATGGGTCTGCTTGCTCGAGTGAGCAGCCATGTTGGAAATTTCTCTTAGCCCTTCATTTGAAGTGAGGTCCCGAAAAATCTTTGTTTGAAGGGCTATCTAGCCTTTCCCCTTCCCCCTAATCCTCCAAACAAAAGAGAATTGAGATACCCCTACCCCTTCACGTGAACGCACCAAACGGAGGGGTAGGGGAAAGTGTAGCGGTAAGGGGTAGAATTGGGATTGGGCCAAAGTATACTTAAAAATAT